>NC_070579.1:20453211-20558211 GCF_027409825.1 Scomber japonicus
CACATTTTAACATCAGAATACATTGATAGTTATGTTTTTTTAAGCAGAAACTGTCTTTAAGCCTCACTGGTAAGCAAGAAACACTTAAATTAAGGTTAAGGTTATCAGTGTGAGATTGACTTCTACTGTAAACTAACATGTAGCCAGGCTTATTTATCCCTGCATGCATCAGTCATGGTTTTCACTACTAATGTTGTTGTTGAGTGTGATAGAAAAACATTTGTCAGGTTCTTAAAGTGGCACTTTTTGTCTTTCTACAAGGCTGGCGTTATTCAAAATACCCATGGTGCTTTTGATAGCTGAAGGTGAAGTAAATCGTTAAAAGGTTTTTTTTTTCTGAAAAATTGTCTTTTCTCCCTGAAAGAACACGCAAGTAAAAAAGAAAACAAAAGAAATCTAAATGTTTTTTGTTTGAATCAAAATGTACTTCAGCACTCAGCATGTGGCGTACAGTAAAAGAGCCACTCTCACTTTGTCAAAGAAACAACAAATGCAACAAATGAAAAACAGTGCATCAACCTTTGCCCTGTCATAATGGTCATATTCATCAGCTTTATGGTTGTAGGAAAGGTTTCTGTAACTCCCTGTTGATTACATGTGTTAACATCTTTGCTATACATCTTTGAAAACATGTTTTTAGACATGATGGGATTCATCCTTTTAATCCTGGTTCTCCAATACTGATGGTCATTTTCATGTTTTTCCAAACAAAAAATGTTTTGACATATATTGATGCAAGACAAGACAAAAACAAATTATAGTGTTTTCACCATTTTCTGCATTATATATTTTTTTACTTGTTCGTATTTCGTACACTTTTATTGTCAGATCTGTCAGTTATCCATAGATTTCTCTACATGTTCTTAGTGGATATCAACTGGAGCAAATAAGTGAGGAGAAAGCAATAATTTATTTCAACAGAGATTTTTTCCACTTGCCTCAGCTCCGCAACAGTGATTTAAGATTGCATATATTATGATGGCATGTGGTCAGGATTTTGCTCAGACATACTTAAACAGCCAAAAGCTAGTTATAAAACACTATATTAAAAGAAGGGATTCGTGTCATAATTTACAACTAGAATATTTCATATATGAAATTTCTTAATCTTTAATATAGCAGCACTAAGAAGGCCAGAGCCATAGGACAACCCACCTTCCAAAAAAAGACAGGCCTGGTTTATTTGTAGGGGATAAAGATGAACTGATCTGTATCAGTTGTCCAGGCTGCAGAAAATTGTTGAAGCCTTGGTAAGACAGAGCTGCAGCTGTCTGGGCAGAACATGACATGCTTTAACACAGAGGGAGGCAACAATATTATAGGTGACTTGTGTGATGGCCCCCGTCTGCTGGAGTCGAGGAGGAGCTGATTGCAGTAACCAACCAAATTGGGAGCACTGTGAGATATCAATATAGTACTAACCAAAGCATATACTCATTTTATGTTAAATTGTATCAGGCTTTTAATATTACTCTGTGTGTACTGTATAATCAAGGCATTGAATCAATAAAGGCCTTAGGCCATCGTGCATGGCCAGAAGGGCTGAATGGGAAGTTAGGTCACTGTGGCCTGGCTCTGAGTATAAGGGAACATCACATCAAAGCTGAAAACTGATGGGCAGAACTAGGGGATACATTCATGTGCTGATTTTAATTAAGCACTGACTACTGAGGGATACAAAAACACCTGTAGTTTTGAAGATGTAAACAACTTGATTTAAAAAAGAATGACTGTCCAAGGTCAAAGAGAATGGTGAAAATGCAAGGAGCTTCAAAGAAATACATGTAACAATACATGTTTAGTTTGGCAAAAGGAGGGGTTATTTGGAAATATAAGAGAGTGCTATCAGTTTTTAAAGTTGGTGCCAGTATCCATGGACCAGCCTTTATTACTGCCTAATACAAAGTAAATACATAATTGCATTAAACTCTGCCTGAGTCAGTGTGTACTTTGCTTTTTAGTGTAACAAGGGTTGTGGAGACCCTGGAGCAAATCTGGCTCATCTGCAGGAGGAGTTTTTCCCACACAGTACCTGGGCTCAGTACTCCACAGGATAAAACTCAGTTTTCCGCAGTTCTCTCCCCCACCAGCACCCACACCTTTTTTGTTTTGTTTTTACTCCACAACACCTTACTCCAAACATCCACACACGAACATTAGTGATGCCACGGACTAACACATCCCATACCAGAAGTTACTTTACAGCTTACTTTCTCCTCTACAATAATTTACTTGTATTTATTAGCATTTGGTGTCTTTTCCTGTTTTTGCCATGGCCAATGGGCTGGGTTATGACATTTTACTTGAAGCACACTAATAGCTTAAGTCCTGCCCAGCAAGATTCAGGATTTCCTTTATTGTAATTTTCATTATTTACATACATAAGAAAACAAAATGAAGCTAAGCAAAAGTTCAGACAGGAATTCTTTAGTCATTCTGATCCTTCTCACAGCTCATACTGATCTCGGTCAAAGCTCATAATATCCTTGCTGTTATTTCTGGAGCATCAATTGACATGTCAGCTGTTCACATCACCTGGTCTAGTCTAACCAATAGCACAGTGACACTCCTTCATTGTAAGCCTATTATATTGCAGCTGCCTATGTAAATGTTCCCCTTTTCTGCTCAGATGCTTTCTTGATGCTATTTTGTGCGACCCATCACCTCCCCATCACCACCCAGTCTTCAGATTCCTCAATGCAACACTTCAACTCATCAGCCCGATCAGTCTCAGCAGAGTCAGATTGACATCGTTTGTCTCCGTGCTCTCTCTCCTCTATCCCTCTCTCCCTTCTCTCTCTTCTCCTTCTCTCCCTTTCCCTCTCTCTCTCTCCCCTCAACCCCATCTGGTCAAGGCAGATGGCCATCCACCTAGAGCCCGGTTCTGCCTGAGGTTCCGAGATTGATTGATCGAAGTCATCAGCCACCACCATCACCAGTGTCTGGATTCCACAGGGGGATCTGTCTTGCTGATGCTTAGGACTGACATCCTTCGTTTCAAAAATTCTCGCTGCAGAGTCCAAGTGCCAAAGACTTTGACAATACCTAATCATTAATATCACCTGCATAATAAACATTATTTTACTTCATTCTCTGGTCTCTCCTGATTGAAATAATATTTACCTTAAAAGACAAGAAAAAAAAGTGCAAATTGAATTAGCAATCTAAAATGAACACCTTGGTCTACATGACATTCAATCAACATAATGCTTGGGCAGACTGCGATGTGTCAGTAAATTCACTTTGCAGTTCAATAATGGCTCAGCCACTGGATCAATGTCTTTCTTTTGGACTGAAAAAGCCATTCACACTTACACTAGACAAGTTTATACACCACAAATGAAGGGATACAAATTACAATGGTAGCTGAATATGACTTTACATGACTGAAGTGCTGAGGCTGCACAGTTGTAAATGGAAAAGTCTGAACTCATGGCAGGGCATCAGGTTGACAAATGCATCACCACAGGAGAATAACCTTAATGATTATAGAAAAAGCCAAGGCTATAGAGGTGTGGTAGGCGTGTGAGGAGGAATAGATAGAGGAACTACATGTTCCTCTGCAACAAAGTAGATGAATCCGGCATTCAGAAATCGAAGAATTACATAATGTTCCGAACTTCATAAGTTAAAAACAAGCTCAAAAAAGAGCAAAATGCCAAGGAAGGGGAAAATGCTCACATTCTTTGACAAAGTTTATGGAATTATTAAAAGAATATAACAGCAACGTGCACTTTCGGCAAGTAACGACAACAAAGATGGGACAATGGCCATTTGTAAGATTTTTGCTTCAAATGACCTGTCTGAGGAAGCAAATGTTCCAGAATAAATAATCTGATGACACAGCAAACTGACAAAACATTGTTGGGCAAATAGATGCTCCTGTAGAGCTGTAAGGAGAGAAAATGCAGAGCAAAATGACTTATTTTTGGCGTCTCTTGCATGCTTTTGTACACACGTCCTCCAAATGTAGCACTGTGATCTTTCCTATGCTTTCTAAATGCATAATTACCTTCACATCTTGCACATCTTTCTTTGCCTTGTATGACCTATTCTTTGCCATTCAAAGAATCTTAATGCTGGAGAGATGTACTCTCTTACTGGATAGCAGAAGAAGCCTTGAAAGACACTCCTTGGGAGGTTGTGTTCAAAGTCAATGATTACAGACATTTTCTCAACTCTCTCTCCATTTCTTTTCTTTTCCCTCCTTTGAGCTGTTTTAATATCCTCAAATGAGACAGATAGTGGCACTCCAGATATGACTTTCCTGTGTTTAGCAGTTTTTTTTAATGTTTTTATCATCCAAAGTATTTATCTTCAGTAGAGCATTATATTGTCATTTACTCACTGTGTGTACAAAAATACATTTGTTACTCAAGTATTTTTAACTTCACTCTTCCTACATCCTGTTCTAGGACTATATCCTTCATAATGAGATGAAATGCTCAAACACAATAATGACTTCTAGGTTTTCAGCCCTCAACTGAACTCTAGCTCTCTTGAGTTTCTGCTGAAACTCGGGGGTACCAAATCACACCCAAACCCTCAAACTTTGCTAACACTTTTTCTAATGCAATGTGAGCACTTTTTTAGGAACACCCGTACAATCTGATGCAATCCCAGAAAACAGCTTCTTCTACTTTTAGTTTATAGGCTTACATTTTCAGTTTTTGTTGACATTGTCAGAAAGGTGATAATTCTGCTTTTGGTAGGTAACTAATATTTTGTCCACCCATTAACATACATGAGGCGGGTAAAATGTTAAGTTGAATTGGATTGTATTAGATTGCATAGGAGTTCCTAATGTAGTAAGTCAGGTGAATCGAGAGCTTTGTGTCACGTGGTTGGTTTGGTTTAAAAGCCGAAACAATAATTTAGTTTAAAATGTTGCCAACAACGCCACCTAAGTTGAGGAGCTTAGGACTCCATAATTGCAGATAGGCTACAGGTTCTTTTTATCAGGACGGAGCAGAGTTAAAAAAAACCACATAAAAATAGAAAGTTCACCAGGATTTATTATAAAACAGTCCAAAGTCTTTTCCTAGTTCCAGACCGTCCTGGAGGAATCCTTCCCAGGACTGGATGCTGATTTCAATTCTCGGAGATGATGGGGGGGGTGAGACCTCCTTCCTTCTCCGGATCTACTCGTTCCCTCAGTCCGGTACTCCGCCTGTAGACACAGAACACAACCGCCAACCCTCTGTCGACACACCCGTCTACGCCCTCACTCCCTCCTCTGCCTGGCCCTACAGCCGGCCTTCTCAGTGTCTGCATTTTGGATTTGCGAATTAACACTCACGGTTTTCCTGGGTGATAACTGAACGTCATTCACCCAGGCTGGAGTAGTTACGCCGACAGACACGGGCCGCTGCACTTCAGGTAGGAGGATCTTTCTGCGATGGTAGGTTCTTGGTGGCCTGCTGGTTCTCCTGCTGGTTCTCCGGCTGGTTCCTCATCTTCTCCTTCTCCGGCCTCTCTGGCCTTCCTTCGTCTCTGGCTCCTCTCTCTCTCTGGCGTCTCTGGCCTGCAATAAAAAGGGTCATACCTGCAAGCTGCCAGCTGTGGCTTGTTGCGCTGATTGTCCGTAGGCTGTGGGATGTTCAAGGTCAGCTCGGAAAAAGAAATTTCAAACATAATTAAATCACAGCAAACCAATATATTAAACTGACCCTGTCACATCTGCCTTTGGGCTCAGCTCCCTCTTCACCAGGACGGATCTGTGTAGCGTCTGCATTACTGCAGGCGCTGTATCGATCCGCCTGTCGATCTCCTTCCCTCACTCTAATATAGTACTCTTTAAGTTAATATTACAATTGCAGAATTACACATATTTGATTTGATTAATTCTTTGGCTCAGATTTTACACGCTGAGTAAAGACTGACTCAGATAAGGCAGTGACAAAGCCGATTTTCTTTTAATTGAGATATCACAGCAGGGCCCTTTATGGGCTCTGGCTCAGGAAACTGAGAATGGAAAAAAATTAGTGAATAAAAGGGAAAGGTAAAGTCAGAGAAGAAAAAACATATATTGCTGTAAAAATCAACAGAGGTGGGGGAAAATAGGCAATGAAGATGAAATGGAGGTTATGTTTATGTTGTGGGTCACCACAATGTTGTGTTTAAGTGAGATAAGCATAAACTCATGAGCCATATCAAGGTAACAAACTTACTTTAATACCTTCTTGGAGGATTTCAAGCAAAGACTCAAATGGATCTTTCGCGGTTTGAATGATGAGAAGCCAGAAAAGGCAAAGAAATTGGACAACAATTGTTGCAGCAAAAATAATTAGTGGAATTTCTCCAGTCGAGGGATGACAATAGTGATTATTGGGCTGGTTTGGAGTGTTTCATGGTGAAAATTTGGCAAATGTGTGACAGAACTTGATTTGGGTGAAAGAAGTTCTGTAAAATAATGCAATATCCATGATTATACTGATGGTGGATGTTTTAAAATGAATATCTCAAAGTCTACTTGCTAACAGCAAAATGGTAAAGAATTGTGGCTGCCTTGAAAGGCATACCAGGCATTGTGCATGGTATACTCACAGTCTGTGTACAAGGACATAATTGAGACATTGATTGAGGCATTAACCCAACAGTGGAGACCACTGAGTTCTTTTCACACGCCATGTTTCTTTAACCAGAACAAAGCGATCATTTTAACACAAACTATGATCTTTCCCTAAACCCAACCAATTACTTTTGTACCAAGACATCAACTATAGGACTGTCATATCATAAAGCATCATTTTTAAACAATGACTGGAATTTTGGAAAGCACCAAAAACGGATGTTGCCCCGTTGATAGGTTACATGGACCATCATCGGGAAATAACATGGTGAAGGTCTGCAGTAGTTCTTTGTTCCGCTGTTGTCGGCCAAAAGTCTTCTGCAATACATGTGTATATCTACAGACGTGCAAAAGAAACAGAGAACATAGAGCTTAAAGAAATGTTCTACAATATGATTGAGACAAAACCCTGAGACCCTGAAACTGTCAGATACAATAGATGCATACACATTTCACAGAAGACCACAAATGTAAAGTTATCATATATGTTTGAAATAAAGAAGCTGGAGGTAATAGGCAAGGCAAGGCAAGGCAGTTTTATTTATATAGCGCATTTCATACACAATGGCAACTCAATGTGCTTGACATAAAACAGAAAAACATTTGAGAAACAATTTGAGAAACATTAAACATTTTTATTAAACATTATTAAACATTTTATTTTAGCTCTAACTCTGTAAATATACCACTTTATCCACATGTCTAACCTTTTTAGGCGAGAAAGTAGCCCTTTAGATCAACAATGTGACGCTAATTTGTCCAAATAACATCTGCTTAAAGTTTTGTTCCTGCGAATTCGGAGCCACTCAAGTTAGCCGTAGCGAGTAACGCACTTCCGGTAATTTTCACAAAATAAAACACCCGTTGCCTTTTATTATTAAGAAAACCATAACGATAGAGTTGGTGCTTTTATTTTGAAAACAGGAAGCGAACATACCCTCGCTGTAACTGACTTGAAACCACCGAGGTACATTACATTGTAACACGCCAGTGGGAGTGTCACTACCCGATGTGAGTCGCCTACCCGATGCGAGTCTGACATGCGGGCGTTTTTTCCAAGCGGAGTTGCCGTACATAACCGTCCAAGATGGCGGACGATCGAAAACGCTACTGCGCATGTCAGACTCACATCGGGTAGGCGACTCACATCGGGTAGTGACCATAGACTGTATGGTAGTGACAGGGAGTAGCAGCAATGTCTCTGCATGTACTGCCTAATCCTAAGCACCGATTGGCTTGTGTGTGGTGTCGTCAGAAGCAGAAGAGGCTCACGGTCGTAAACATCTAGTCACGTGTACTCTGAGATGGACGCGCAGGTCAGGAAATGACGTAAACGGACCGTATATGGTTTGTTATTTGTGTTATTACATTACGTGTTGGACTAAATACATGGACATATTGAGGAAAATATTCCGGTTTTATGGAAACGGATTTCATATTTCACAAGAATGGATATTTGGCGAGCTGTACATAAAGTCCTGTGTCATAAGATGATCGTTGTGGATAAAGGGAAGACTTTGAAGGTATGTAGGCATTATAGCTTTTCTCACTTAGCTGAGTGGCTAGCCAAGCTAATCGCTAATACTATTACGGCTGTGAGCAACCATATAAGTCATGAGTGGTCTTGAATGAATCATAACAATCTAAGCTTTCCAACAATGTACGGCATGAGTATATATGTTTAAGGGTTGGTGTTTAAAACATTCAGAAGAACGTGTGGCTACCTCCTAACATCCGTCCCGTCCCGTGAACGGAACAGCGTGCGTTAAGAGGTTAATGATCAAATATCAAAATCCGAATAGCGTCAGAAAGTCAACCCACTCTCCACATTTCCATTGCTACCGTTTTGATACTTCATGGTACACAAACAAATAGCATCTCATATGAAAGCTAAGACCCTGGCGAGTTCAACAGTACCACTATTATTGCGCTAAAAACTCAGTGAACCAGCAGCATACAAAGGTAAACAACCGCTTATTTACAGCGACTAACAGATATTCTGTCTTACCTTCGAAGTTTTGTGATGAAAAGTTGTACTTGAGAGCAAAAAACGCTGGTTTTAGTAAGTCCAACACGGCCGTGTTTGTTTACAACTCCATTTCACCCAGTGCCAGCCTACAGTAGCTGCGCCGGAACAACAGACAACCCTGGCAACCCGCAATTCCGGCCGCTAAATGGCTGGTACAATGTACACAGAACGTGTCAGAACGTCATTGTCGAACCCGTCAAAAAATTCTAAAAACATTAATTCAGACTAAATTTTTTTTTTTTATGGAAAAGCAATACTTTCATTCTGTACCCCTCAAAACGCCCCATGGCTGTATTATTTTTAAAAAATATATAGCTTTTAATAAATATTCTACATATTCAACCTTTAATTAACCTGAAACCCAAGTGATGTTTAACATGCATTTTTATATAGAATACACTGCCTGATAAACTTTTAGCATTTATTCAGATACATTGACTGCAGTTTTTCCTCAAGGTTTAGCTATTTTTCTTCATCAGAAAAAATAAATTCTGTGACAAAATAAAGGATTTAAAGAGAAATTATGACTGCAGGTTTGGAAAGAGGATTCAAAAGGGAGACTATTTTCTTTATTTAACTGTCAGGACCATAAACTGCCAATATAGTATATTTGTAATGGGAAAGTGGAAGGCAGGTGTAATATGTGCTCCAGCTACTGGACTAGCTCTTTATGTTGTACTCTACTTTGAATGTTTTGTCTGACATGATTTTTGAATGAGTATTGCACAGGATTGAATCCAATAAATTTAACTAAGTACCCTTTCAATTTTAACAAACACAGCCAAAATAAAATAATTACATTAACTGACATAAATTGATTTACATTTATCCAACTCAAACTAATATAATTAATCTGAAATAAAATAGGGAAACATATGTTTAATTTGATCCCCATTTAAGACAAATATAACACAAAACCTGGTTGATGGGTTTTTAAAAACCCATCAAGATATATGTGTGTGTGTGTGTGTGTGTGTGTGTGTGTGTGTGTATTGATTGAACATCACCATGGATCTTGTTCTGCCCTCACTGTGTGTAAAGCCACCCTCGCAAAAGCTAGGCAGACAGTTAACATCAGAAGGTGGGAAAAAAAGACCAGGAGGAGACTGATTTCAGTTTGAAGGCTTGTTTAGTTTTCTGATTCTCTTTTCTTTCCTTCTTTTATTTTTTGTAGAACTGCAATGATATGAAATACACATAGAATAAATGTTACAATGTGTACTAAATAATGCTTTCCACTGTAAAGACATGAATTGACACCAACATGAATTTAGCTGCTAAACATTCAGAGTTTCAATGAAATGGAAACCCTAGCTAAATAAATTCAACCTCAATAACCCTGACACATGCTACAAGTGTGGTAGAGAGGGCACACTATACCATTGCCTATGGGACTGCCCACTGATTCAGGCCTTTTGGAGTGAGGTGATGGATATGATTTTGCAGGTTAAAGGTGTAAAACTAATATTAGACTCCAAACTATGTATCCTTGGTATTTTTTTCCGATAAACCATAACCTTAGCAAGGCAAATAAATCTATGATTATTTTTTGCATGCTACAAGCCAAATACACTATAGCCAAATCATGGAAATCCACTACTAAACCAAGTATTAGTGTCTGGCTTGCAGGACTATCAGATTCGCTGGCACTGGAAAAACTCGCCTTCACGTTAAAGGGTAAATATCTAATTTTTGACAGTATGTGGAGATCTATTATGGTGTTCTTAGAGGGGAGGAAAGCATTAGAGGCATGTTCCCCCTGTATGTAAACCATCAACAAACAAAATTACCATGTATTATTATTCGTCTGTTTCTTGTCTGTCTGTTTTTCGCTCTTTTTATTTTTTATTTGAAATGCTTTTTTCTAAGGGAGTTGATGGATTATTTACGTTTTGGACTGTGCACAATATCACATGCTACTGCCCTGTGATGTCTATCTCATTTAAGATGAGCCTTATTGTGATAGTTTTGTTTTGCACTTGTATTATAACTTGTCGTAGTGTGAATATTTATTCTGAAAATCAATAAACACACTTGTTGAGAAGAAAAAAGAAAAAGAAATGAGAGCTGCACATGACTTCTTGTAGCATGCCCAAAAACAGAAGCGAACTGAAAGGAAAATACTACTGGGGTAAGTAATGTGAAAAGGCATCCATAGGGGGTGCTGTTGAGCAAACTCAAAGAGCTGAATAGATCTCATCAATGAATCCATGACAATGATCCATAATTTTGAACAACATCATGACTTGTGTCAATACACTTATAGAAATGACTGCCTTTAAAAAGCCTAGATTTCAGGCAGAAAAGCTAAGGCAAGTTATGACCTTTTTGGACCATATACTGCAATATGTACTGCCTACAGACAAATATGAAGCAGTACAAAACAGAACCTGAAACAAAAATGTCCCAAAAAAAGGTCCAGTCACAAGATACACAACACAAGAAGTTAACAGAATTTTAGAACACGAAAAACACCAATGATGACTGAGGTAGGGTCATTCATTGACCTCCCGTAACATGAGCCACCACAGTCCACAAGCAGGAAAACACATGACAATGAGTGCACAGGTTATGGTCTTTTGACTTCTTTTAGGGTGCACTAAGACAGATCTCTCTCTCTGTAGCCTTCATGGTAGGATGAAATGGCAGCAGCATGTTTTAACCACATATAGAGCCTCACTTTAAACAGCTGAAGAAAAATAATCACATCAGATAGAGGGCATGGTGTGTGCCCCTCTCCACACACCAGCGGCGGACCATTTTATGACACCGTGGTATATGTAGAAAATGTTATAACGTGATACTGAAGCTTTTTTTCTCGTCAAACCCTGGAAAGAAAAAGGGAGCATTGATCTCATGATGAAAGTAAATATTAATGTGTATTTGATTTTAAAAGGCTGCTGTTTATCAGCCAACTGTCAAACCTGGGCTGATAAAGGTTCCCACAGTACAACTCTGAGCTGCAGCTGACATGTGTAGCATGCAAAATCAGTGTGATCTGAAAGTGTTTTCATAAAATATGCAAGAAAGGAGAAGAGAAAGTGAAGAGTGAATTGAGCAGCTCAACCTGCTCCAGAGAGTGATTCATTATCTTTTTGCTTCTGCTGACACCTTGGTAAGAGTTGTTTGTTTTACTAAATGTAGATATTGGTCTGTGGGTTGACAACACAATATCCATATTTTCAGATAAGCTTGAAATGGAGTCACAGGAGGAAACATAAGTTATAGGAGAGAATGCTCAGAAATTTAACCAAGCATAGAGCTGACAGCAGGTTTAGAAAATAAGCAAAAGGTAGGCGGGTAAGCAGGAGAGGTTCAGAAACTGCTAGACTGGCAATGCACAAAAAGACAACAGTGTAGTGTGTACTGCGCCTCATAAACACCTCATTAACAAGTGTTCAGATTGCAGGAACACATGGTGGCAGGTGAACAAGAATACATGAATGAATCAGTAAAAATAACAAAATAGACAGACACATGCTTTGTCCCAGTTCACGTGCTCTCTCAAGGGCCACATTTCAAGGAAGAATATGTCAAACAGCTTGTGAATACCTCTCCAAACACAGAAGAGAAATGTTGTGATCTCCTCCAAACACTGAACGAATGCAAGAGAAATTTAAGTTATGTTATCGCCTCATAATAGCTGATACAGGTGTAAGGTTTGACAGTAATTTAATCCTGTAGACCTAACAACAAAACAATTTACCAGTACTACCTGCACCATGATGGCCAATAATTTACTATTAATTACTGCATGGCTTGTTACGATAATTTGCCTACATTGTAGTAGGAGACTAGAAAGTTTCGCATTTAAAATATCTCTTCTTTTGTCTCAGCAGTCAATAGGCCAATACAATTTCGCAGAGAGTAATAACTAGTCCTTTTCTCAGTGCAGCCTCTAATAAGAGGAGAAACTGTGTTTGCTGACAGGGAGGCATTATGGATGAACAATGGAGCAGTTAATTTGTAGGCTGTCCACGTCTTTGCCTTGTCCCTGACATTCAATTTGGTTATTACCATGATTGCTTCAGCAACACCTTTCTCTTGCATATTTATGAAATGTCACTTCAACTACACCTAGATACACAGATGAGTGTGATGGAAGTTTGCAAAACCCTGTAAACTCTCTGAATGCTCTAAAGTGAATGTCCTGGGACTTAATTTACCCAGGATTCACTTACAAAGCAGGACTGAAATATATCCCTTAAGTCTTCTTCATTTCAAATACAAAGTTTTTAGGGATATTCTGGCATGCGTACCCAGTGCTAGGCATGGGCCGGTTACTAGGGATGTCCCGATATGACTTTTTCCCTTCCGATACGATACCGATATTGTAGCCTTGAGTATTGGCCGATACCGATATCAATACGATACGATATAGGCACGAATCATACATATATTTATTCCTTATTTTGTTGTGTGGAATGTTAGAAAAGGCTTGATAAAGTGATGTTACTGTTACTGTTACTGATGTTGTAGTGATATAACAGAAAACAATAGTCAGCAACAGTAGGTATAGGAAAAACTGACCCATTTATTATTAACCAATTGGTTACATACAATACAATACATACAATTTTAACATTCAACATAAGAGCATTACCTCAACAAATCCAATAAAAACAAAATGTTATATTTAAAGTGCAAAATAACCACTGGTAACCAACATCATTATACAATTGAATAGAATAACTTAAAATTTAAAGTGCAAACAATTCAAGTTCACTCCAGTTAAGTAGTAATTACTCTTAGTCTTCACTGAAGAATAGAGTGTAAACACAATAAACATATCACTCTAATAACAAGAGCATAAAACAAATAATAACAAATAATCAGTCAGTGCTGACTACCCTTACTACTACTCCTCCTCCTCCACTTTCTGCAGTCCGAGCATAATGTGGAGATTTTTTTTTAAGAAGATAAGCATTTCAGCATGCTGTGCTGTCAGCCTGCTCCTGTGCTCCTCAATGATAATTGACGCTGTGCTGAAGAGTCTTTCACTCTCCACACTCGTGCAGGGAGCACAGAGGAATTTAGCTGCTGTTGCTGCCATGGTGGGGAGTCGAGCTTGGTTTAGGCTCCAGTAGTGTAATGGGTTGCTCTTCCGTTCAATCGGAGCCTCACAGAAGTAGCTCTCCATTTCACAGATTGCCCCTGTGGTGATCTGGTCAGACGGACCTGCTGCTGTGCTGCTCTCCTCCAGTATTTCGTCAAAGATGCTGCCAAGGCTGCTGCTTGCACCCGGCATCAGTGGAGTCTTTTCCACTGGCTCGGTCACATCAGGTGGAGGCGTGGTCTTCAGCTCTTCCTCTACTTTACATACCGCTGCCTTTAACGCTGCTTTTGCATGTCCCAGGTTTTCCGGGTTTGTGAAGTACCTGGCATAAATATAAAATATATAAAATGTAACATGTATATTTTAGAGCTTTTCAAACCCAGTCCCCACACATTTCTGCTCACAGAAAGAAACACAGTCACACACAGTCATGATAATGTAAACAGTGATTCTAATCTGTAACCTGTAATCTTATTTTATGCAGTCACAACACAGTCACATAGGCTACAACCAACTCACTGTAAACAGTACAGTTTTTCTCATATACATCAGATTAGGCTAAATAAATGTAAGAATTTAACATAAATTCCCTTACTTGTCTTTATAACGTGGATCCAGCAGTGTTGCCACGGTGTAGAGGGGCTCGGATTCCACATGCCTGAAACGTCTTTGGACTGCATCCAGAAGGGTGGCTTTCATAGTTAGGATCCCATGATCATCTTCACTCTCCTTACTGAGAAACCGTACCAGTGCATGGACAGAGGGGATGACATCGGCTGTGGTAGCAGAGGCGGCACTGACTAGAGTTGTTAGCTCTTCAAAGGGGGTCAGAACCTTTGAGGTCTTCTCTAACAGCCCCCACTGGTTTGCTGTTAGAATGGCTGGCAGGGTGTGGTTTTCTTCAGATGAGTAGGCATGCAGTGGCCGTTTTTGATGAATGAGGCTGTCAATCATGTACTTTGTACTGCTCCATCGTGTCTGGACATCCTGCTGGAGACGTTTTGGTGTGACATTCAGCTCTATTTGCAGGTCTGCAAGGCTTGAATAAGCCTTGGGGGAATGTTTGAAGTGGCCCACTATTTTTCTCCCGTTGGCTAGTGCATCACTTACAGCTCGCTGTGACAAGACCCCTTCATGGACTACAAGCTGAAGAGTGTGCAAAACATCCTAAGCTTGACACACCTAGCTGATCCATTGCCCTTTTCATGTTAGCAGCATTGTCTCTTAAAACGACATGGACCTTATTTTTCTCAATCTTCCAGTCATGCAGCATCTCCTCCATGGCGTGCGTGATAGCATCAGCTGTGTGCGATCCCCTGAATTCACGTGCATGTAACACTGCTCTCTGCAGTGTGAAGTCAGTGTCCACCCAGTGCGCAGTCAGGCTCAACAGAGACAGCGGACGATGGTCTGAGCTCCAGATGTCGGTGGTGAAGCTTATAGCATTTGCCTTCTCCATGTGTGCGGCAATACACTTTTTAACCTCTTCGTGCATCTGGGGTATAGTTTTATCTACAATGTAGTGGCGGCTAGGAATAATGTAGCGTTTTCGTTTAATGTAGGTTCGAGGTGCTCCATTAACCGTTTAAACCCGACATTACTCACCACCGACAGGGGCTGGTCATCAAGCACAATAAACTGGGCTATCTTCTCTGTTATGGCCATTGCCTTTTTGCTGTCCCGTGGTAGTTTGTCACGTCTTGCAAAGCTTTCGGCCAGCGTGGGTTGCTGAAGCGAGCCAGAGGCTTGTTGCTTCGCCTTGCTGCTCACGCGAAAATCCTCATGTTCTTTTTTGTGGTTTTTTTTCAAATGTGCTATGAGGTTGGTTGTATTGAACCTTCCCGGCTGTGTCCCTCCACGGGACACTTGGGCCTGACAAATGCTGCATTTAGCTGCAACGTCTTTGTCCGAGTTTATGGTAAAGTACTTCCACACAGCCGACATCACTACACCTTGCTGCAGGCACACACGTTGTCGTTGTTGTGATCACGTGAGCTGTGCATGCTGGATCAGAGACGCTCTTCTTCCGCGGCCGGCACCAACGTTAATTAAGGGGCATTACCGCCACCTCTGGTGTGATCAAACCAGAGTCACCTATTATTATAGAAGTGCTGGAGCGGTAAATGGACAGCTTATATCGGAGCGTTTATATCGGAGTTTTTAGATTCAGTCCGATAAAATCCGATATTCACTTTTTTGGCTGATATCGGACTGATTTCCGATATCAATATCGGATCGGGACATCCCTACCGGTTACCGGTTTCAAGGTATACCACGTTATGAAAAAGTCACGGTTTCAAAACCACTAACATTTTCCGTCATACCGTTCCTGCGGTATGAGCGGGTTTTTTTTTTTTTAATGTGAAGTCTCGTCAGAGAGGTAGCGTGCAGCTGCAGCGTAAAGTAGTCCTCCTCCGGTGCACCTCCGGTTGCTGTTACAAGCAGGTGGCTCTGCAGGCCGTATGATGGCTGAAGGAGGCCAGCCCCCCGAACATTCCCCCCGTCTAAAAGCGCCAAGTCAGCTGTATTTATACTTCGGCTGCCGTTTGGAGGAAGAAGGTAAAGGACAGTAGCAGCGCGAGGAGGAAATACATCCAATATGATTGTGAGCAAGTCTCCAAAAACGGTTGAGATTCAGTTTTAAGCTCCTGCCTGCATTTATTTATTTATATTTATCGTAGATGTGTTTTTACTTTTTTCAATTATTTATGTTCTGATCTTGAGCCACAGGTTAAGTGATTGCATTTATTTGCATTTTGTGTTGTTTTTTTCACTAAAAATAATTAATTTATGTCGTGACTTGAGCTGCAGGTTTAGCCTCAGTTAAAGGACTGCACTTATTTTTTTATTATTATTTATTTTAAATACTTACTAAAAATAAAAGACTGTTCAATGGAGAAAAAAATTTTTTTTGTTTTTAAATAGGCTACAGACGTTTCAAAATATCACATTTTATAGCCGTAATCATAATACCGTGAAACCGTGATATTTTTACCTAAGGTTATCATACCGTCAGAATCTCATACCGGCCCATGCCTACCCAGTGCTATACCGAAATTAATGTTAATGTTATGAAAGAATAAACAAGTTAATAGAATAAAGAAATTCTACCCAGGAAGAGAACTTTGACACGTATCCACTGATACATACACACATAACACTCGTCAATGGAGGAGGAGAAGAAGTGGTCCGTCGCCCACATTGTGGTTGTTTTATGTAACTGTGACCTCAGCTAGACACAGACTACTCATAACCAGCCTGAAGGTAGAATGTAAAGGGGAAGAATAAATGTCTAGTTAATGACAAATTGAACAGAAGATGGAAGAAATGGAAAGAGAACATTTCTAAAAAAAGAGCAGGACTGAAGACATTATTAGTCTGGGTACTGAGACATGTCTGCTTGTTTGAAGCAGGCATGAGGAGAAACCCTGTAGAAAAGCCATTGATTAAAGTTGTGATCTTTATCTTGTCAGCTGCATACTTAATGATGGCATTGAAAAAAAAAGCACATTGAGTTGCCATTGTGTATGAAATGTGCTATATAAATAATAATAATATATAAATAAAACTTGCCTTGCCTTGAGCCACTTCACCACATATTAATATTTGGTCAATTGTTTCTGTTGTAATCACATGCTTTGTACAGTCTAGAGTTATTTAGGTTTATGCAACAGTTCATCCACAGTGAACAGTACAGTTCCAAGTTTATTTTGAAGAGGGTTACAGTGTTTTTGGGTGCTACAATGCAATAACGTGATACTTTTGAAGAATTTCTGACTAAGGTTTGCTATGATAATTGAAAAAGCAGCAAGGAGCAGCCAGTGAGCAGATGAGACACAGTTGGGAACCAACACTGCTGGATGTTGAAACTGATGTGAAACATTGGATGCATGATGTGAAACCACGGTAAGCTTCACATTTTCTATTGGCTGCCAAATTTGAAGAACTCCAAATGTGCAGTGAATGGGGGAAAATGTCTCTCTTGGATCTCAACAGGGAACTACTTCTATAATGTATTTTTTCTTAAGGATACAACGTCCCCATCCTCACATTGAACATCGCGTGCTACAGTAATTTCCACCAACCAGCAGGGTGGCATATCGAGGGGGGGGGGGGCTGAGTTGAACTGAAAAGTACAGATATGAGGGAAATGAAAGTCTGGCCTGTTCAACCATGGAAGGGTTAGGGTTAGGGTTTATTTTAAGACTCTGAACACCTATTTTCTCAACATTCTTACAATGATTGATTGGGAGCTCCATTAAAATAACATTTTTGATTATGCCAGTTTTGATTATTTTATACAAGACATTTTCTGTATTTGTGTTTTTCTCTGTCATTTGAAGTGGATGGGATTCAGTAAGAAAAACATGATCTCACTAAATCATATCCACCAATCGGGATGTAGTACCGTTTTAATTCCAAGCTGATGTCAGTTGGTGAGTTGGTCACTTGTTTTGCCAGGTCACTTTCAATCAAATCTGATCAAACCATATCCACACTGTCCTGAATAAGCAGATTAACTGAGTTTGTGACAATAAAATTCTTAATTCAAGTCACCCTCCACTCAAAAATGTTTTTATTCTTTTTCATTTGATTGGATGTTTGAGCCTTGCTGTGCTGAATCATGTATGTACAGAGTTTGAAACTAAAAGGACATTTTTACATTAATGTGCTGAAATGGGAAAGTTTCTCTGTACCCACCTTAAATCTGAGTTTAAGGCATGTACATTTGTGACAGCACAGAAGAACAGTATGCAACAAAATGACAATCAAAAGAGTGTGAGTCAAACATTAGACTTCATTTTAGGAACAGTCTCCTCCTCGGTCCTCGCATATTTTGTCTGCCTCCATGTTTCATTTCTTCAGTGGATTGAAAACTTTGTTTGCATCACACCATTTGCATTTTCTTTTTGTCGATACACCACCTTGTCCACCTCAGGCAAACTTAAAATCTTTTCCCACTCAGGTTTTTTGATGGACAAATTGAAAAGGCTCATTAAAACAGGTGGGTGGAAATGCATTAGTGTCATAGTGTCATGTCCTTATAGCTGAACATGAAATGGCTCGCTGGTAACTTTGTAGGTATCAGAAGCGGTATATGGCAGTGACAGTTATGGAGTAATTGCCATTATGAACAATGTAAAAGCATAAAATGCAGAGAAATTTTATAAGTTAGTATAATACTACAAGACTTCCAGAGTACTTTTTGTGTAATTTTCCCATTATAACAAGACCATAATCCTTAGTTGTGGCCTTTTCATAATGACCAACTGTACTGCAGGTAAGTGCTTGCACAATCAAATGAAGGGTGACTCATGCTGAGAGCATAGTGTAGAGCAGCAATGTTCTGTAAATGGCTGTGTTTGCACTGTTGGTCAGGATGACCTTTATTGGCTCACAAGTGCTGTAGGATTTGTATCAGTGTATAATATTTCTCTGAGCACACGGGTGTATGGAAAAGCCCAGGCTGGCAACAGGATATTTAAGCTCATTCATAATCACAATTGTGACTGATGGGAAAGAGGAAAACCAACAACAGCAAGACAAACTAGAGCTGCAATGATTAGTTAATTAATCAGTTCGTCTATAGAAAGAAAATGTATCAGCGACTATTTTGATAATTGATACATTTTCATAATTTTTGATAATTTTCTCCTTTTATGCTCTTGGGATGGTATAAAGTAAGGAGGGATTTTCCTTTGTTATGCTGATTAGCATTTGGTTTTATAATGATTATGGAGGTTTTTTGTGAGATTGCAAATAGTATGGTAGTCTTGTTTATACTGATAAGGAAACACTGTCATTTACCTGTTTTAGGTGTGAGAGACTGCGATACCCCTAAGAGTAATACGGTTCTGCTTATTACTTTAATTTAATTAACTCAATTGAAAGGCATATTTAAACGATTTGTGTGTTGTCAGTTGAGAGAGAAAAATGTCCATGTAGCTGTGTGCACGTGGTCATACAGTTGTTGTTCTCTGTTGGAACTTTTCTCTCCTCACGTCACCCGAGGCCTGTACTACGAAGCTGGATTATCTCTTATCGAGGTAACTTCAGGGTTAACCCTGGGTTTTCCGTACTACGAAGCTGGTTCACTTCTTACCGGGGTAAATCACCATGGTAACTTATGCTGAACGGCTAACCTGCTCCGGAGTTATGTTCTGGATAAGAGATCAATGAGTACAAAAGCACCACCGCCTGATCAATCAGTTCTCTTAGAAAATGACCCGCCCATTCTTAGAAGATCCTGTCAACATTGGTGCGCGGATCGTGAGAGGAGCGCTTAGGAGAGAATGAGTTTTTAGTGATAGATGCAATTTTTTAATTGGCCAAAATATATATTTAAAAAATAATCATTGAGGCACGTGGGGGATATTATTCTGTAGGTTTGACATCCTTAGATCAAAGGGTCATGGAGCATAATAACTGTATTTATTTATTGTAGGCCTAATTGTAAAAAATTGACGAAAATATATATTTGTAAAATAAGCCTTGAGACACATGAGGGATATTATTCTGTATGTTATACAGTTGGTTTGAAATCATTCACTCAAATGGTTGAAGCGCACAATAGGTTTGTATTTTGAATGTTGAATATTAAACTAACTTAATGTCTCTTATGAAAGGAAGGGCACTGAGGAAGCGCTCTGCCCCAAACGTCTGTACCGTAATAAAGTGGCATTGTGTGATCAGAGTGCTGTCCGTTTATATTGTCCGATAAATTAATATTGTATGATCTCATGAATTTACACATTAACAGAGTCGGCAATTTTCTGCCAGCATTCCTTCCTGGCTTTTGCTGCTGCATCAGTGTTGCAACAGTGTTGCTTTTGGCCTGGATGATGTTTGAATTCTTCATATTTATGAAGATTGTCTGCTCCTCCATGGTAAAGTAGTCTGCTCTGCAGGGTTTCTCCATGTTTGTGATTGGTCAGACGCTGCAAACACCTCCCCTTTATGTGAGCGCGCAGAGATCCAGATTGGAAAACCCTGGGTTGATTTACCGAGTTGATAACCAGCTTCGTAGTACCGCTTATCCTAGACTGCGAATGTCTGGGTAAATCAATCCAGGTAACGGAGAGATATCCTGGATAGGTTAATCCAGCTTCGTAGTACAGGCCTCCGAGGCCATTTGAGTGAAATCATTCACTCAAATGGTTGAAGCGCATAATAGGTTTGTATTTTGAATGTTGAATATTAAACTAACTTAATGTCTCTTATGAGAGGAAGGGCACTGAGGAAGCGATCTGCCCCAAACGTCTGTGCCGTAATAAAGTGGCATTGTGTGATCAGTGTAAAGTGTGCTTTTCAGAAACCTTTTATTCTCTCCTCGTACAGTAGTACAGACAACAACTGTCTTGGAACCCCAACGTAAACTCCCGCCTCCAGTTCACGTCTCACGTAACTACTCTGCGTAATACGTCTGACGTAGTCCACCTATGACAATCAGAGTGTCAGTTTGTATTGTCTGATAAATTAATATTGTATGATCTCGTGAATTGAACACATTAACAGAGTCGGCAATTTTCTGCCAGCATTCCTTCCTGGCTTTTGCTGCAGCAACAGTGTTGCTTTTGGCCTGGATGATGTGTTTGAATTCTTCATATTGTTGAAGAATAATTGTCTGCTCCTCCATGGTAAAGTAGTCTGCTCTGCAGGGTTTCTCCATGTTTGTGATTGGTCAGACGCTGAAAACACCTCCCCTTTATGTGAACGTGCAGAGATCCAGATTGGAAAACCCTGGGTTGATTTACCGAGTTGATAACCAGCTTCGTAGTACCGCTTATCCTGGACTGCGAAGATCTGGTTAAGTCAACCCAGGTAACGGAGAGAGATCCTGGATAGGTTAATCCAGCTTCGTAGTACAGGCCTCTGGTGGCACAATATAAATAAACAACTCTTTTTACTCTTGAACCAGTCTTTGAGTCTGCCTTTTTTCTTAGTCACTCTGGCTTCCTACACATTATCCACGTCTACTACTACTCAAGGTCATTGCCCATCAGTCAGTAATGCAATATCTTAAGTAGATTTCGAGCCCCAGTAATTCACCTGCAGCTCTTTTGTCTTTTAGTCTTTTGTGGGAATGGGAACATCTGAGAGTTGCTGTCAGGGCGCTATTTGAAGAATGGTACTCACATACAAAAATCATCCCTTTCTTAAATCCCTTTCCATAATTCTTAACATGAAGACGCTACTACATTTCTTCATTTAATTTCCAATGTATCCACGGGTTTGGAAGGTGTTCTAAACATTTTTTTAAAACTCTCTCTGTTTCTGTCACTGATGTGGAGAAGAGCAGCTTCAGCAGCTTCATCAGCCTCAGAAATTAAGATTCTGAGTCAGGGCCTAAAAACCCAGCCAGCAATAAGGCAAAAAAAAAAGTCAGTGTCTCCTCTGAGCAAACCCAACCCACCATCACCAATTTCAACATATTCCCTCAGGTTGTAGATACAAACACCCAGAAACAAAGTTTAATCCCAACTGCCATGAGGTTGGCTTTTCTTATAGTTTTCTTCTGGCAGTATGCTGTTTCACAGATGTGTTGATGACACATCAGAAAATCATTTACAAAAAGTTGGTTGAGTTTGCTAGTTGGGTGACTTTGCAGGTCTGCGCTTGAGAGATTTGTCTTTAATCCTACCGAACATGTTGCCAGGAGTCTGGAGGATTGCAATCATCATGTAACAGGGCTCCTGGAAAAGAGTGAGCCAAGACCCCTATTGGCTTAACCCAGCATATCCTGCCCCCATGCTGTGTAATGCTACTGTGTTGAGTTTTGTATTCTGGGAAATTCATGAATTATGCTGGGTTATTATTGAGAGTTTTTCTGGGTTTTGGTTTGCTGTTTGTTCCACCACTCCTCCTGTATTAATGTGCTCCTCACACCTGCCCTGCATCAAGTTGATTAGCCCTGCCCTGCCCTGCCCTCTCTGTTTTTCCCAGCCTTCACACCTGTCCTGTATCGGTCTCATCAGCCCTGCCCTGTCTCCAATGTCCTCTCTGACAATCAACTCACAGCCAGCCCTTGTCATGTCATGTGTTCCCCATCAATATATATTTTTTGTTTATATTTGAGTCTTGGTTTGCACTTTAGTTATGTTGGATCCTTCATCAAGTCTGTTCTGCTGAGCCCTGCCTAGCCTAGCCTACTTTTTCTTTTTGTATGCATGAATCCAAGAATTAACACCTTTTTTCTGCAGCTCTGCTTTCACCTCCAGGCTCTGCATTTGGGTCCATCTGCTTTGCTATCCCTGACACCACATTTGTCACCCACATGAAAAACTGAGTCTTCCAAATAAATACATGGTTAGACTATGTGCACTCCAGAGGGGTATTGCACAAAAGTAGAATAAAGAAATCCAGGATAACTGAGCAAGCGCAGCTTGATCTAGTCTGACCGGCGCATCTTGGCTTATTCGGTTGCACGTTTGCTGAGCCAGGATGAAAAGGCGCGGCTATGTCAAGCCAGGTGTAGATAGTTGGGATAAGTGCGTGTTCACGGCATTCTCAAATAGACCCATGGCATCGATCACAGAATCACTGATTGGAAAATGGAAAGGTGTTGCGCGTCATTCTTCACGGCCGCTGAACAACAGCTCCTGATGGAATTTCATGATGAGGTTAAAGAAATGATAAGAAAAAAAGGCAACACAAGCACAAAGCACTGTAATCAAGGAAAGGGAGAAAGCCTGGCAGACAATCGCGGACCAGCTCGATGCGTAAGTAGTGCAATTAAAGTGCAGTTAACGGGTTAAGCATAGCTCAGTGGGTAGAGCACTCGCGCCATGTGTTGAGGCTACAGTCCTCGCTGCAGGCGACCCAAGTTCAATTCCCGCACCAAGCACTCCTATCCTGCATGTTATTCCCCCCTCTCTGTCTCCAGTTTTCCTGCCTCTCTCTACTCACCTGTATATCAAAGGCAAAAAGCCCAAAAGATATACTTTTTAAAAAAAAAATATTTTTTTAATAATAATAATTTTTTTTAATACAACTAGAACTGTCAAAATTACAATTAAAGGACTAAAGAAGTTACTGTCCAAGCTCACTAATCAACAGTTTTGATTTAAATTAAATTAAACACTTTGATTTAAATGTGGCAAGTAAAATTGCATGCTACTCAGGAAATATAATTAAGTGCAAACAATTATTATAATTAGGTGTAGGGCAGGGGGAAGGCACATCTGCAGCTGCAGGATGTTGCTGGACTCCAGGCTTGAGGTATCATGTCAATTTTGTGGAAATGTCTTGCTCATTTAGCCCATAATGGATATGAAGTCAGTGATTTGGTGCTAATAGAAAATAACGTGTAACAGGACCCAGATGCTGCTCAGCCTCAGAAGCAGCCAAGTAACATTGTGAGTATCGGCTAGTAAATAGTACAAAGTAAATCTACTGTACATTATACACAATAATGATACCACATGAATGACTATAAAATGACTGTTGCAATTAAACAGTCAACAGACTTTAATGAAACGACAATATAGTCTATTATATCAACATATTTAGAAACACCATGGAAATGCTGTAAAACACATTAATTTGTCACATGATTGACAGAACTGCCAGATAAATCCCTGAGAATAATCTTAGCCTGGTTGTTAGCCTGGTCTGGAGCAGGCTAGCTGCGGAGAATAAATCACCATAGTAACTGGGCCAGGTTAAATTGAACCTGCTTTCATGCAACCGACTTGAGGCTAAATTCAGCCAGGATAACTAACATATTTCGTGCAATACCCCTCAGAACAACATATAGGAATGTTTTCTAATCTAGCCACCTACCTGCAGTAATTGGCAGAACAACATTGCTCACCTGTACTTTCCAAAGCAAATCACTGTTAAAAAATAATGATATTTTATGATGTGACAATGTTGTGGTTAAGGTCTGGTTAAATTTAGGCACAAAATCCACTTGGTTCAGTGTTTCCCACACATAGACTAATTTGTGGCGGTGCGCCACAGATTCAACACCGGCCGCCACATATTGCGTTTCGTTATTAATTTTTTTTTAACGCTAGTTAAAAAATACGCATCGTATTCGTTAAGCTGCATTTCCTTTTTCCTTTCTCTGCTGTCCCTGCGTCTCTCTCACATAGCTCACACACACAGCCCCTCCCCTCCGTGCACACCGCGTGTGTCTCCATCAGCGAGATCATCCCCCCCCCCCCCCCCCCCCGTCGGTCGCCACACATTGCCTTCAGATCTGTGGGAAACACTGTGGTTTAATGCCTCCATCCACCCTACTTCCTCAAAATGAGGGGAATTATCTACATATATGTATACACATCATTCGAGGTGCCACACTGCTGTTTGCAAGATAAGCATATGATTAAACACAAGTTGGATGTTTCCTACTGTACATTATAATAGTAATAATAATATACAGTAGGTGTGATTTATATAGTGTCTTTCACATTCCCAATGACACTTTACAATGTATAAAACAAACAAACAAATATACAAAACAAACAATTAAAAACAAAACAAACAAAAAACAGATCAAATCAAGACTGAGCAGAAGATGAGGAAGACAAGGCACCTACGTAAGGCACCATTATGTGGGTGCTGTAGTTGGAATTTGCTGATGCTGTGGCTAGTCATATATAAAGTCTTGATGCTGATATATGACCGAATAACTGTCATGCCTCTCCAAGGTTCTCGTAGGACCTTGTAGCATACCATCTCCATCTCTCTAGAGGTGGAATAATACTATATTTTGTGTTTGGCAGATTTCTCAGGCATAAATATTGATTTACAACTCAGCATCCAATTTGACCTGTTGATTCCACCACTGCAATGTCAGACAGACACATCATACATTATCAGGTTGCATCATTCATACGTACACTACAGTAATGGTGTTTGCATTCTTTTGTGATAAAGTGATGATGGAAGGTTTCCCTCGTCTCATCGCTGAATAAGAGACAATTATGATGCAGTCATTGATAACAAGTCAGTTTTATTTATGTAATAACCAAAAGCACAAATCACAAATTTGCCTTAAGGAGCAGGCATCTCACAGTGAAATGCGTATCTAGAATTGATGGATGGAAATTATGTCAGAGAAAGCTTTGGCTAGGTTTCTAAAATTGTGTGTTATAAAACAGCTATTATGTATAGTTTGTCTATGATCAACATTACATAATAGTCACTTTGGACTGTAAGCAGAAGTAATGCACCCATTATTTGCTTACCTGAATACACAAGGCCAAACAACAACTATTGACTACCACTTCCAATATTTTGAATCATGTCACACACAGAAATATTTCAAAATCACTGAAAGGTCCATAATGCTCCTGATGTGGAAGCTGATACACTTTGTCAACTTTAGCAGTTTTTAAGAGTTTTAACCCTTCAACCCGAACATCATGTAGAAAGGGTTTCTCTGCACATCTTCCAGCAGTGTGTAGCTGAATCAGCTGTGTTACAGGTCAGGGACAGCCAATTTTAGATGAAAAAAAAAAAGTACACTAACTGATTTTTGATGTTTCAACACTACTCTGTCTTCATCAGAGTCAAAGGAAGATGAAGGCACATATAGTTAACATTAGAGAGATGTACATTTGTCTTGGGTAGAAGGTGTGGAACACATAATTTTTATTATTTATTTTACCCAATAGTTTTAATCATAGATTCATAGAGTAACAAAGGATACAGTTAAAGGTACTAACTGAATAACTGAGTGTTAATGGATAACACATTTTCAGTCTCGGAAAGCGGGCCCATGATTAATCACTCTGACCCAGACATTGTAAATTTCTCAAAGAAGATCGGTACAAAGTCAGGGTTGTGATATGAAGTACAAGCAAGTAGTAGTGAAGCTCTGAAAACTGACAACAGACATATTCCTGCACTTGCAGAGTGGCATTTGCCATCCACAGAACTACTCTCCAGAGACATGATCACTGTTAATAGTCTTTGGAGACATATATAAACTACCCCAGGAAGACTAGCTGTGTTTTAGGGCACAACTAATGGGGATCCAAACAAATAAACAAAACTAATTACTGTATCCAACTTCTTTGTAATGAAGGAACATGTTACTCAGTGTGATGGTGTTGCTTATTTTTAATAGTTTCTGGACAACAATTGAGGTTTACAACACAGTGGAATAAGATATATATAAGACTTTGGATACACACAGAATATGCGTAAGTATAACAATTCAAATTTGATTTGGCTCAGCACATTAGATTTTTTGACAATAAGAAAAATATAAAAATTGCAAACAACCTGTATTTACACTTTCCTGACATTGTTTCATTTCTTAAATCTGCAATAACTGTTTTTTTCTGATCACTTGAGGACAGCTGAAACAATTGGTAAACACTGACATATTATAACATTTTAAAGGACCAGTGTGTAGGATTTAGTGGCATCTAGCAGACTCAACTGGTGACCTCAAAAAACACAAAAGGCCCTTTGTAGAGCAAGTTTGTTTGATTTGCCTGTTTTAGGCTACTATAGAAACATGGTGTTGCAGCATGGTGGGCTCTGTGGAAGAGGACCCCCTCCCTTTGTAAATATAAAGGGCTCATTCAGAACTATTCTGATTTTCAGGTGATTATACGCTAATTAAAACAAACATATGAATATTGTATTCCATTTTTGCCAAGTCTCTTCTGCTAGATGCCACTCAATTCTACATGTGCCTTTACGTTGAAGCAGTTATGTATTTACTCATCCAGCAGACACAGAGCAACATTGGCATTTATTTATAAGCCCAACATTCATTTGGAGGAGTTACATTGATCATTTTGGAAGGCACAGACAAACATTTCTATTTGTCATGAACTGTAGGTAGTATTTCATAATATTGTGCCTGCTTCTAGCACAGTTTGGGAATCCATCAGACCAAGGCACTCTCACCCACCAGCCAGACAAATACCTGTATGCTATCTGTTGGTCCCACGGGTGAAGCATCGTCTGAAGCATAGTACTATCTGGCCCAGGCTTTTTCTCTTGGAGCTGTCACTCAGGTTTACATCCCCCTGGACAAAACTGAATACCTTCAACAGAGAGTACATCTTGTATCACTAGTGTATGGGTAAACACACTACTACACTACTACACACACACACTTATGTATATCTACTGTATGTGTGTGGTGAGGGAGAGAATATATGTATATGTTATTGTGTGATGTGCATCATGAAATCTCTTGTATTAATAATATAAGATGCCCATTCGTCATTCTTTTTGAAGGTATGTAGTTGTTGAAGTGCTGAACTACATCCTTTTTTTCTACATAACTGTACACATGTACATGCACACCTACACCCATTTTAGACACATATTTTTTCACAAGGAACACTTAACATTCACAAAAATATCATCTCATCTTACGATTTTCTCATCTTACGAATGAGATGAGTGATGTTATGTAGGCTGATGCACCGACTGCATGTACACACACTGTTTTGCTGCCTATCATTCTTTAGAAATAAGGTCACCACTGTTGAGACCCCTCCCTTTCTGTTTGCCATGGTACATTTGGTCAATTCCTGCAGGTGCTGTCAGCCAGGGAGGGTCGTTAGGGCAATCTGCTGACACCTGACAAGGCCTCAACCAAGGTTACTGAAGAGCATTAATGTAATGTTTATTCAAGAAACGCACAGTGACAATTTAAATGAGACTGACTGGAGGAGGGAAATGGGATGGGGAGGTGGTTTTAAGTAATCTCAGTAGAACCAGTGGAGGAGTGGCGCTCCTCTTTTCTAGAAACGTTCTGCCTCAGTCTCATGTAGTGGAAGAAGTAGTGAAGGGGAGACTGATGGTGGTTAGAGATCATTCCATGGTGTCATGTACTGTTTTTATTGCAAATGTGAAGCATACATCTGCATATTGGCTCTTTAACACTGTTTTAGTATTGGATGAACATTTTAAAGAAACATTTGTATTTTTTGGAGAGGTTTTAGAAATAGAAAAGGGGATTTTACTTTGTTGAAGCAGTGGTGGGATTGTGGAAAGGTGCAGATCAGGCAGCTTTGTCAGCAGTACACTCTCAATGTCTCTCGTGACATCACCAAATCTATAAGAGATCTGGAGATAGAAATAGTGGAGCTGCAAAATGCTGCAGGGTCCACAGGAAATCGAGGTTGTTTTGAAGATCTCAAAACCAAAAAAGCCGTACTGGTAGACCTGCTGGGCTCTAGAGCACAAGGGGCGTTGATACAGTCTCGTTTTCAGAGTGCTGCCCTGATGGACTCACCGTCTCAGTTCTTTTCCAGTTTAGAGAAGAAGAATGGGCAGAGCACGTTCATCCATGCTCTGCATTCAGCTACAGGACACCTGCTGACTGAAGCTAGTGAGATCCGACAGAGGGCTGTGGATTTCTACTCTCAGTTATATGACAGTGAGTACATTGAAGATGAAGGGGCTTTTGACTCGTTCTGCGGTGGGCTGCCCAGGGTCTCGGAGGAGACCAACAAAAAGCTGGAGGGTCCTCTGACTACAGAGGAAGTACACACTGCGCTGCAGAGTATGCAGGGGGGAGGGCCCCTGGGATTGATGGGCTCCCACCTGAGTTTTATAAGGCTTTCTGGTGTGAACTGAAAAGAGACATCATAGAGGTCTTCACGGAGAGCTTTGGTGACTTGTCTCTGCCCCAGAGTTGCAGGAGAGCAGTTTTGACTCTGTTGCCGAAGAAGGGAGATCTTCAGGACATTAAAAACTGGCGAGCGGTCTCTCTCCTATGTACAGACTACAAACTGCTGTCTAAAGTCCTAGCAAACAGACTGAAGAAGGTGATGGACCAGGTTATCCACAGTACTCAAACCTATTGTGTGCCCGGTAGGTCTATAGTTGACAATGTGTCACTAATTAGAGATCTTTTGGAAGTCTCTGGTTCGTTGGGCTTTGATGCTGGTCAGATTTCTCTAGACCAAGAAAAGGCTTTTGACCGGGTTGAGCACCATTACCTTTGGAAAGTTTTGCAAAGGTTCGGCCTCAGCCCTGGTTTCATTGTCAAGATTAAGGTTTTGTATGAGGACATTGAGAGTGTGCTGAAAATTAATGGTGGTTTGTGTAAACCTTTTAGAGTGACTCGGGGGATAAGACAAGGCTGCTCTATGTCTGGTATGCTCTATGCACTTTCTATTGAGCCAATGTTGCACAATATTCGTTTTTTTATTGATGGTCTGGTTTTATCTGATTGTGACACACGTTTTGATTTATCTGCATATGCTGATGATATTATTGTTATAATAAAAAATCAGTATGATGTCACAAAGTTAGGAAATATTGTTGAAACATTTGGAAAAATTTCAGCTGAAAGAGTGAACTGGGCAAAGAGTGAGTCCTTAGCAGTTGGGAGTTGGTCTGCAGGTCTTCCTCAGCTGTCAGGAGGGTTAAGAGGAGAGGAGGCCTAAAGTATCGGGGGGTTTATCTAGGATATGATCAGACTGTCAATAAGAACTGGGAAGGAGTGGTGGAGAAGGTGGAGGGGAGGCTATCCAAGTGGAAATGGCTGTTACCTCACATGTCATACAGGGGAAGAGTTCTGATTAATAACTTAGCGGCATCAACTTTATGGCACAGGTTATAATGTATGGAGCCCCCTGCTGGGTTGCTACAAAAAGTGCAGACCATTATGATTAATTTCTTTTGGGATAATTTGCACTGGGTTCCACAGAGTGTACTTTACATGCCGAAAGAAGAGGGGGGGCAGGGGTTGGTACACCTGGGGAGCAGAGTAGCAGCTTTTAGACTACAGTTTCTCCAACGTTACCTCACAGGTAATGATGACGTGGTATGGAAACCAGTTACGAGCATCATTTTGAAGGGGAGTCGCAGGTCTGAATCTAGATGCATCCTTGTTTTAAATGAATTGTAGTTTTATACGTTTGTGTGATCTGACTCCTTTTTAGAGCATGGACTCTTTTTAAGTGGAACAGACTGGAACCTGCAGCTTCACTGTTCTGGCTCCTGGAGGAGCCTCTAATCTATGGGGCCCGATTGGATGTTCAGGACAACAGTAGAACTGGTCTCACCCAGCGTTTGTGTTCAGCTGAAACAGTGAAGTTGAGATGCATAGTGGACGCTGCAGGTCCAGGACTCAACAACACAGAGGCAGTAGCTTCTCTGTTGGGCCTGAAGTCACTTCGTCACACCAGAGACATTTTGGACAATTGGACTAAAAGACTGAGCAGTGCAGAAATAGAAATGCTACAGGATTACTTTTCTGGAATGGACACTCCGGATAGAAGGGATCCTTTCCCTGAACTGGGTCTTACAATACACCACACTGGATTGACGGGACCGTTGTTGATTTACAAAAATGCTGCTTCTACAGACCTGACATGTTGAACGGGAAAGCTCTGTATAAATATTGTGTTCAAGCTTTGAACAAGAGAAAGTTGAGTGGGAGAGCAGATAATGTGTGGAGAGTCAGATAGATTGAAGGTGCAGGATCACTGTAAACCAGTGTGGAAGCTGTTTTATAAACCGCCTTTAAACAAGCGATCAGGTGATCTGCAGTGAAGAATCTTGCAGGGGGCGCTGGCTGTCAACAGCTTGGTTTCCAAGATTAATCCCACAGTGTCCATTACATGTCCTTTCTCTCAGGAACCAGAAACTATCGTTCACTGTTTCCTGGAATGTAAAAGACTTGAAGTTCTGTTTGAAACTCTGAAAAGTGTGTTTTTAAAATGTGGTGAGTTTGGTGTGAAACTGCTTTTATTTTCGGTGCTGGTTATAAGAAAGAAAATGCAAAGTAGTGGCAGCTGTTGAACTTTGTAGTGGGACAGGCCAAACTGTCCATTTATAAAAGCAGGAAGAATTGAATAGACGGTGTTTCAGGAAGCGAGCTGCTGTCAGTGTTTAAGTCGTTGGTGAAAGCCAGAATCAGAGTAGATTTCAGATTTTATTCACTCATGAATAATGTTTTGTATCTCAGTGGTGGTTCACTGCAGCTCTCTGTTCTTTTGTTGATGAGCACTGAAGGGCTGTGGCACGCGCAAGAATTTCCAAGCACGGTGCTTCGTGGCGCTTCCGCACCCGGTGTGAACCAGGCACAACCCTGGAACTCAAGTGTAGCAGAGAGTAAGGTTTATAAAAAGGCAGCAGTGTTGAAATTGTATGAACTTGTTCCAGTGTTTCAGATCCAGGAACAAGCTTGATAATCAAGTCTACAATGAATTTGCCAGTGACTTGATTTCCCAGTTTATCCGCTGGTGTACAGCATCTGAAGTTGACAAATTTGAGGATCTCTGCAACTTGTTTGTAAACCTGAGCATTTACCTACATACATTAATGAACATAAGTAAAACATGATGAGTATGGTGTAACGCACAGAAGTTTCTTTGACATGAAGGGTGATGTTTGTCAGAGAGAGAGAGAGAGAGAGAGAGGTCCAGGCTGGTATTTGTAACCTTGGTAGAGGCCTAGTCAGGTGTCAGCAGATTGCCCTAACGACCCTCCCTAACTGCCGGAATTGACCAAATGTACCGTGGAAACCGAAAAGGGAGGGGTGTTGACGATCACTTAACTCATACTGACCCTTAAAATTGCTATTCAGCCTCTGTCCAAAATAGGCTGTTTTAGCTTCTGTCCTCCCATTGAGCCCATCCTGTTCTGATTGGTAGCTTTATAGGATTTAACAACTTTTTCTTCTTTACTGGAAATGTTAAGTTCTCAAGTACATCCATACATGTTTGAGCCAGAATCTGTTCTGAAATATGAGAGCGGGAAATGCAAACACATGAAAAAATCTCAGCAGCAAAGGCTACAGAATGGACAAGTGTTAATGGGCTTCCATCAGCAAGATAGAAAAATAACAAATTGCAAATTAAGTGTTGAAGCCCCAGCTTTTAACTTGCAGGGAGCATTTCTACATGCGTTAAGCTCAAGTTTTAGGAATTTGCCCATGTTTAACATACATTATCTGACATCATAACAGTATATAAATAACAGAAAATCCCAAATACCATATGTCCCCTAACTATGTGGGGTGGTTCAAAACTTTGTGGTGGTCTTTGGCTGACTCTTTTTTAAAAACAAGAAGCCTGTAAAAGGGATTTTAAATCAGTACTAAATTTGCATGTTTAGGGCAAAAAGTCAGCATCCTCACCACCCATTATTATGCTCAGTCAGCAAGAATCAACATTGTTTCATTTTGTAGTGTTAAGCTAGGTCTATTATTAGTATCACACAGAACAATGTGAAGAAAGACTTGTATTTGTTTCCATTACAATCCTATTTGACTGCTTATATCAAGCAACATACTTGGGCAGCCAAGACAGACAATCTGCCTTTGTGATTTCTTGTTCGTATACTTTACTTTTAACATTAAAAGAGTATAGGATGAGGACTTACCAATGCGTTTGGCTAACATACACATAGCACTATCCCAGATAACATGTTTGGCTGGCTTGTGATGAGTTTGTTCTTGTGGTTTTGGTGGAGGCTTTTCGGACTATAAATCAGGAACGAGGAAAACCAGCATGGAAAGAGAAAAATTGGAAGAGGAAAAAATTGTATATTTAGAGTTACTAATGGAAAATGGAAAAAATTACGGTTTCTACAATTTATAGCCATCACAAAGACATGTCCTCCAACTCTGCTGATATTACAGTCATTTGTGGGCTCAGCCATGCATCTCTGAGATTTCTGATTTCTCGTCATCTTTGGAACATGATGAAATTCTAAAATAGGATTAAAGGGGACCTGCTATGCTCATTTCCAGTTCTATATTTTTATATTTTGGAATAAACTACAGTAGCTTTACATGACTCACTTAAAATAACTTGTTATTTATCTTATACTGGCCCTTCAAGTTCAGCCTCTGTCTCTGAACAGGCAGTCTTAGCTCCTGTCTCATTAATAACCCCTCTAAATGAGCCCACTCTGATTTGATTGGCCAGCTTGCTGGAAGCCTGCGGCAGGGCAGTCACATTTTTGTGGCTGTCACTGCTATTACTACTTAAATTACTGCTTAAGTTACCCAACATTTCCTACTTTACTGCCTCACAATAAAGCTTTGAAATGACTAAATAATGAGAGTGAACTGTGTGAAGAAATTACAGGAAATTAAATGTTCTCCTCAAGGAATTATTGGAGGTTCATTAGCGGCGCTTAAAACCAGTTGAAAAACAACTTATGGAGATATTTGAAGCTGTTTCTTCAGCGGATCAATTGATGATGTTTGATGAAGAGCTGCAGATGATTAGTACACCTCCTACAGGTAAACTACTTATTTTACCTTGCCATGCTGTGTAACAGAAAACACTCACAGTGTGCCAGCTCGGCTTGAGTCATGGCTTGGCATGACTAGCCCCAAAACAATGGAAAATGCCATACTGTTAGTGGAACAGAGCAGTGAATTTGTTTTTCAGTCAGCTCACAGCCACGATAGGCTCCACTGAGAGGATGTCAGTCCTTCCTGAGAGGACCTGCCTGGCAGTGAAGAGCACATGTGTATCTTTAAGATTGTGGGACTGACTGGAAGAGGCGTGCTGTGAAGAGGCGTGGCCTGAGTGTGACAAAGCATGCCTTGGCCTTGAGGACTCATGGTTGTCAGGCCAGGCTGTTCTGTGACAGGGAGCGGCTGCAGGGCGGAGCTCTGGTTCCAATCCAACTACTGTCCTCCGTCTCCTTCTGCACATGTCCAAGAGGAGTCGGAGCTCCTGACGGAAAGTGGGATTCAGGCAGCAGTAGATGAAAGGGTTGTAGCAGGTGGAGCTCATAGCCAGCCAGTGAAAGCAGAAGTAAAGAGCGTTAGAGGAGTGGATGGCTTGGCTGGAGAGCAGCACCACGTAGCAGTTGAGGGGGAACCAGCAGACAGCAAACACCCCAACCACCAGGAGTAACATGGCCAAGGTCCGCCGCCGCTTTCGTCTTTGGGTGGCGTGCTGAGCTGTTGTGGTGTCACCGATGGCATTGTTGCGCCATAATCGGCGGGCCACTGTAGTGTAAGAAACTGTGATGATGAGAAGTGGCAGCATATAAAGAAGTATGAAGGTCAGGAGGTCAGTGTACTGCCAGTAGACATCTGATGGCTCTGGGAAGTCAGGGACACAAAGGCTACGCTCCTTCTCCTCACTGGTAAGATAAATTACAGAAGAAGCAAGACAGGCACATAAATTAGCAAAGCGGGTGAGATGAGGACAGTGATGATTGCATTCAGAGGAAATGGGATGTGAAAAATTACTCAGACATGGATAGGGTCCCATATCAGCCAAAAGAAAAGGGTTATATGAGGCGGATTAAGAAGATGGAGGTTAATCTAAGCAGAAAATACACTAACAGAGCACTTTATTAGGAATACCTATGCAATCCAGCAGCTCTTAAATTCTATATAAATTATCAGTTTTTGTTGACATTGTCAGAAAGGTGTTCATTTTTCATGTTTATTATCATCTTTTTGACAATGTCAACAAAAACAGAAAAAAAAAAGATTAGTAAAAGTAGACTGTCATAGCAGAGTAGTAGTAGTCATCCTAATAAAGTTCTTTTGGAGTGCGGGGATACTGGCAGGTAATAATGAATAAGTTGTGTAATTAAAAAATGTTGAAATGACACTTGGGGAAAAGCTCAAGTAGGAATAACTTTTATCACTTCATTTGTCCATGGATGAATTTCTGTTATCACCTCCACGTTTCCCCGCTGTCAAAGTGTGTGAAAGTACAAATTATGACGTCTAACAAACTATCTTTCTCCGAGTCCTTGGATGTGGTTCTTTAAATATAATTGCCACCCACAAACGTCCCATCACTGGCATGACAGATGTCCACAGAGACTCAACTGAAAATAATGTCATGCATTTCCAACTGATCTGCCCTTATTGACCTTTTTGAGTGTGTGTTGTTTTACCTGTATGTAAGTGTCAGCAGGTTTTGGTAGATTGCATGAGGTAGGGAGAAGCAGCTGGCCATTATCCAGATAACAGCTACCCAAACACCGCCTTGTGCCGGGGTCATGCGAGGTCTCAGAGGATATAGAATCACCTGAGAAATATCACCACATACAGATATCAACTGGTCAGAGCAAACAAGCACTTAATCTGCACACATCTGTGTATTTATTGTGGGGGTTGAATTCAGCACTAATTTCTGTTCACCAATGGGCCAGTACCCATTCTGAAATTACTCGTTTACTCAATTACAGATCCATCCGCGCCCAAAGAATAAAGCGAACTCACACTAGGCCTGGTTGGCTTGAACCGTGCCGGAGCACGATTTCCCCCCCTCCCCACTCCCCTGCTGGCCTGCGCTCACACTGTATATAACGATCTGGGCCCGGGCACGCTCTAGTCATCACAGTGCGATTTGTTTTTGTGAAACAGCTGTCACACAGTACGATGGAGTTAACCATTTTGCTTACTTTGTGTCAGGGCTCAAACGTGCATGGGGATGGCACGGATCGCCTAGTGTGATTGCACCGTAATATTTCTCAAGCAAGTTTAGTCAAGCAAGTAACCTTGGTATCATTAGAGCTCCAACGATTAGTTGACTAACCAATTAGTTACCCATTAGATTAATCACTAACTACTTTGATATTCGATTAATCATTTTTAGTCATTTTTGGAGAAGAATGCTTCCCAATTCTCTGACTCTAGTTTGTCATATAGGAATATTTTCTGGTTTCTTTAATTCTATATGATAGTGAAGTGAACATCTTTGGGTTGGTGAATATTGGCTGGGAACAAGGTTACATAATTTGGATTTATACAGTTAAGAACAATCAAACAGGCACAAAAAACAAATATCTAGAGAATTAAGCTCAAGGTAATTCATGGTATGATTTGATTACACAGCCCAGAATTCAAGCAACTGTGGCTGCCCTCTCTGCTATAAAGAAGACATTAGTGTCTTGCCTCAAACAGGATCACAGCAACAAAGCTAATTTAATTTCAGACAATAAATCAATTTGTCTTGTTTAATGTCTGCAGATAAGCAAATAGTGGAAAAAAGACGAAAGAGCACAATTTTCAGCTCCAAACATGGGTTATGGTTATTGCGAATAATGGAAAAGTAAAAAATAAGAAAATCAAACACTGTTGAACACTGCTGAATTGAGGGAGAAAACTAGAATTATAAATTATTAATCCATGCAGATTAATTAAATTAATTTTTAATAGTTTTGTAAATCTGTAATATTCTTTCCCTCATGTCATTGGTGCTGAGGTTTGTAGAGTCATGAGTAATCTGCAAATTAAAAGCTACTAACAGTCACCCAGTAATGTGATGTGCATCCATTAAGGCTCACCACCGGTTAATTTTAGACACATCAGAGTGCATATTCCTCTGATATCTGTTCAACAAAACATTTCAATGTCCACATTACAAGGAGTTTATCAATTCAGAAAGAACTTTTTTTAGACTTTGGTGCATTAGAAGCCTGAATTAAGGACATTTACAGCTCTTCTTTTCAAAAGAGCTGTCTTATTATCCAGTTATAATTATGATGATGGTGATGATGACTAATTTAAGGTACAGCTTCTACAGGTGCTGCATTAGCTATTCAATGCCATGCATCTGCACCCATGTCATTTGAACATTAGAATATTCTCTGTGGTTGTTGCCACACTCCAAAGAGAGGAGCTAAAACTCAAACACACTTCTGTTCCTCACAACCTCATCTCTGACTTACCTTTACCTCCCACTGAAGGTGGGGCAAAATATAATCTGTGTAATATTAAAACATTTTTGAAGATTACACAGTACTATTCATTATGCAACACCATTAGAAAGGTGTCTGAATGTCCCAGATTTATTGTGCAGCATGATGATGACAACTAAAGTAAACATCTTCAGTGACAAGCAGAACAAGGAGTCCTGCAACAAATTATTTGGCCCCCACAGAGCTCTGATCTCAACATCATCCAGTCAGTCTGGGATTACACGAAGAGACAGAAACAACTGAGCCAACCCTAATCCCCAGAAGAACTGTGGCAAGTTCTTCAAGATGCTTGGAACAACCTTCCCATACCAAGGTACCTTGAGTGTATCGAGGAGAACTGTTGCTTTTTTAAAAGCAAAGCATGCTCACACTAAATATTAATTTCATTTTGCTTTCCCCTGTTTACTGAATTTGCAAGAAGTTGATTGAATAAAAGATTGTTGATTGTTGAATGAACTGATAAAACCTTTTAATGGCATTGTTTTTGAGAACATTCTCACTGTACTTTTAGTGCCTGAAACATTTGCACAGTACTGTATGCAAACTGGACTGCACTATGCTGACCCTACTTACATTCACAGAACAAATACACACACATCTGCAATATGGCCGGAAGCCTGACAAAAATAACACCAAATCATTATTCTACATCTCATCATGCTCTACCTTCAAATTCAGCACCATGGACAGCTCTGACAGGAGCACTCTTCTGCACATACTAATACCAAGCAAGTTCCAAATATGTTGTGTGCCCAGACTGGAAAATGACTTAAAACAGTATGCAAATGGTGCCCCAAATCACATTACACATAAAAATAAGTATATTAAAAAACAGTTGGTGTACATACTAAAAATCCCTTGATACTTGTCTCCCACAGAAACAACGAATAGCTTTTTCTTTCATATTAACAGCAAGAACAGTATGTTTTAAAGATGAGTATATTGTGCATGATGTATACAGTTATTATGACATATGGAAATGGGACATTTTTCTCACTCTCTGCAATCACTCCCTATTTGCTAGCTCTCTATATTTACTTTCTACCGTGCTACATGAATGTCTAAATGATGTGCGTACACTTTTCATACTGTAGAGTCCCAAATTGGCTCTGGGAATATAAAATACAAAACAAGGATGTGAAAGTCATTAAGTAATGAAAGCAATGTGTGGATGTGTGTGGATATGCGCTATGATGCAATGAAAAGAAGCAGATGTAGGGTCACCAGCTGAAGGAAGACAGGCAGATAATGGGCCAGTTTTTAGAGAGTTTAGAAGAGATTAGATCAGCTGATGACTCAACTCTCCCATATATTAGCTAAAAGACATTTTTACAGCAGATATTTTGACATGTCACAGGAGGGAAACTGGTGTAGATAATAAAATGATGGCTAAATTCTATTAAGTTGATTTGGTGAAGCAAGTCTCCCGTTGTCCCATGAGCTTTAACAGATCAGCCCACTGGACTACTAGATTTAAGTATGGACAGTAGGGACATTTCCCCATGTGTTGCTAAAATGACCCTACCAATATTTTTACTGGTCACAACTTCACATAATATTAACAATAAAATCTATGCAGAGTTTCCAGGTTTGTGTGTTTTCTGCAAAATGTGGGTTATAAAGATAACGAAAGAGTGAAAAAACTGAATTGAACCATGGATGTTTCAGTAAGGTGATCTCAGGTGAGCTGTGATGTCACACACAAACACTCATTTGTGCTCTGATGTCTAGCCATAAGTTCAGGACCTTGATAAATAAATAATACAGGTAGAAGTTTTGAAGACGATTTAAGATATGCTGTTATGACTCTTTATGAAACTCTTGAATTGTGTAACAAGCAGATGGCTGGTTTAAACAAGGCAGCACATTACCTACATGTTTCTTTAAATTTACTGTTTAAACACCTGAAAATCTAATAAAAGTTAATAAACAATTAATAAAAAATGTAACAAACCAAATAATTTAATAACTTGATCCATGATCAACAATCAACACTACACCTGCAAGAATGGGGCAAAATAATGACTAATCAGAGACTAAAACTCGCTGCAAAGTAACCTGCAAGGATTTATCATTTGGTTTGTGGCATTTTGTGGTGATAATAGATTTTATGCTTTAGTGGCATCACTGTGTGAACTCTCCATTGTTCTGATTAATGAAGGAAATATCAATGTATAAAGGAGCAACTTCAGATACAACATTAAAAAAAGAAGGAGAGTTCTGCACAGTCTGATGTTGAGGTATAGGCTACAGCTCGGGCACTGAGGCAGGTAAACAAGGCATTGAATAGTCCAGGCATGAAGATGAAAAAGCAAGAAGAATGTTTCTAAAAGTACAATTTTCAGTCAGTTTATTTGATTTCCTCTCTTTGCACACTGCAATGTGTGGCCTGACATCTTATAGTGCCAGAGAAAACAGGAGGAAATCTGTGGAAAAACTGTCGCTTGTTGCTATTCAACTGATTCATCGCTCTAGCAGAAGGAGAGATTTGGACTCCCTCTACTGATCAAATGTCAAATGATTTTTAAAAAAAAAGATTTTTCATCTGTGTTCTCTCTTGTTTGTCCATGAATTTATTGAGTAATGTTACTAAAAATAACATTGTCGTTGTGTTGCAACAGCCTTGATGAGTTCCAGCAGCCACCACACGAAACATGTCACATTTACCTAAGCATACAGCTCCTACAGTTTGCTGGTTTAACAAACTGCTATCAGCAGTTTATTGTTGTCATGAGCATTAATTATCAACATCTTATAAAAGTCCCACATACTCAGAGGACATTAAGTATCTCCATATGGTGCCATTTGTCAACTTTACAGCTAAGTAAGTTTGCTTTGAGTGTAAACTCACATTGTGCCTCAATGCACTTTACAACAAGCAGAAGAAGACAATTAAAGAGGAGATCATTCTTTGATCTAGTTTACAACATCCTCACACATAGGGTTTCAGTATGATAATATAGAGACAGTTTGAACTACAGCTACAATGATTAGGTGATGACTACATATGCAGACAATTAATCTACAACTGTGTTAATTAACAGATAATGGCTTTAGTCATTTATTAAGCAAAAATACCAAACATTTGCTGGTTACAGCTTCTCATATGTGAGGATTTGAAGCTTTTCTGTCTGAGACATGACAGTAAAGTGAATAGTTTTGGTTTTTTAACAGACAAAACAGGACATTTGAAGATGTTGCATTGGCTCTAAAAGGGTTTGATGGTCATTTTTCACTATTTTCTGAAATAATGATTAATTGATAATGAGAATTATCATTAGCTGCAGCCTTAGTTTGAACTAAACAGTAGGCTATGTGTGCCCTATCAGAATATCTCCAAATAAAGAGATATTTTTTTGCCAGGTGACTGAAATGTACTACTAAATGTAATATTCACACATTGAAAAGTGGGGCGGACATAAATTCACAGTAGGCTATAGTCTGTACTGCACTCCACATCAAGGTATGAATCCACTAATAGAGACAAACCTGTCGTCGGTCCAGCGCGATGGCGGTGAGTGTGAGGGTGGAGACGTGCAAGGAGCAATACTGCACAAAGCGGCTGATATGACACATTGTCCTCCCAAACACCCAGGTGCTGTTCACAAAGCGGACCTGAGGGGACACATATACGCACACTGTAATTGTTAATTTTTCCAACTGAGTCGTTTAATCGAGATGAGACATTAAAGGACTTAAAAAAACCCAAATACTTTCAAGGTATGATCGATGAAACACTCATAGAGCCACGAGTCTCTAAATACATATTTTTGGTTATGGGGAATACGCTTTTTGTTTTACACTTTGTTAGTCATGAATCAAGGGAATTAATAAAACCAAACTCAAACCCTTTAACCATAACCAATTCATGACTAACCCTAACATTAACATAACCCCAATTCAAACTTTACCCCGGACTTTAATATGGACCTTAGAAACGACGCTTTAAGACCTGGCTTACATTCATGAGGACCACTGGTCCTGACAAAGTCGGTGCTTACATCTGGAACAGTCCCCAAGAGGTGACACAAAACAGGACAATATTTTCAGCCCAGAAACGTATTTTTGAATATTTCACCATAGCTAACCCGAAGACATAAAAAAAGTCTCAGAGGTTTGGCCACTTTCTTAGTGTAAAAGTGTAAAGACAAGGAGAGCCTATGAACTGGTTTGTACAATGCTTTTACTGTATTTCCACGAGTCAATACGTGAGTACAACACACACACACACACACACACACACACACACACACACACACACACACACACTTCAAACCTTATCCCAGATTAATGGTGATCTTACCAGAGTGAAAGGAGTATTGAGGACCGTAATGAAGATATCAGCCACAGCAAGGTTCATTATAAACAAGCTGGTGGCGGACTGGCTGCGCTTGTTCTTCACTACCACATGACACACCAAGGTGTTGCCGAACAGGGAGATCACGATGATTAAAGAGTAGGCCACTAGCAGCGCCTTGATGCTCCCATCCTGCGACTCCCCGCCGCGGCGCTTCTTACTGGCCAGTGAGCGCCAGTCCTCCAGCATCCCTTCATCAAAGTCCAGGAGAAAAAACCCCGAAGTCCTGTTATCCACCTGCCCCGAAACGTTCAGCAAATGTCCCGTGTAAGAAAACAGCCTTTCTCCCAAAAGTGAGGTATCGTTGAGTCTTTGTCCCGCTGTTGTTTCTGCTGCCCTGTAACAGCTACCCATCCAAATGACCACAAATAACCAAACACACGCAGCCCTCATGTTTCAGTATTGTCCTTTTATTTTTCTCACTTGTAGTCTTTAATGTGCGCAGCTGTCAGCTGTGCCTGCTCTGCCGTTTAAGTGAAGTGAAATGATGTGGAGATGCTGAAGCAGGAGCAACAAGTTGCGTGCCTCTGCTGCGCGGCTGCTGTTTTTGAACCTTTAAGTGTGCGTATGTATCTGCGAGCGTGTGTGTGTGCGTGTGTGTGTGTGTGTGTGTGTGAGTGAGCGAGAGAGAGAGAGAGAGAGAGAGAATTGCATTGAGTGGCATTGACGCTACAGACATTGATTTATAGCTCTCGTACATACTGTACACATACGTTTATCCATCCTTTTCTTTACAAAACATTATTTTTTTTCACTCTTTTTTTCTCTTTTATTTATTTATTTTGTAATAAATCTTTCAGAAAGATACCGTGATTTGAGATGAGGACAGATATTGAGACTATAGTCTGTTACCTATACCATCTTGGTGTACACTCATATTGATCTGCACTCCTAAGACTTAATTAACCGGGGCATGGTGTATAAGCAGAGCGGTGTGGTGGCTGTTTTAAAAGTCAGATACCTCTCCATCTTAAGATCATCTCTTTGCTTTCAAGTATAATGCCAGGAGAAAGTGTTTGAAGGGCATATTTAAAAGCTGGCTGTTCTGAAGTGAGTTTTGGCCACAAACAGATAAATGAGTTCCTTGACTAGTATAGCTGAGATCTATTTGTTCGGGATGAACGTGTGTGTGTGTGTGTGTGTGTGTGTGTGTGTGTGTGTGTGTGTGTGTGTGTGTGTGTGTGTGCTACTTGTGAGATCTCTGACAGTGATTTCCTTCACACTCTGTCTTTGTTCTCGTCTCTGTAATTGAAACAAGTACTCAAGGGCGAATACAGCCTATAGATGTATTCATCCTCAGGCTCACAATGAGTTCTGTGAAACATGTTCACCAAACTATCTGAAGTCAGTGTGATGCTTTGGTTGTCTTAGTTGTTCAAACCAAGTGGGGATTTCCCAAAGTTAGTCTTTTTAGCGTAAAATGTCCTCTTTGTGTTTCCATAGACAGTGTTTCCATGCTAGAGTAATTGTTGTGTTAAAAATTGTTATGACAAACTTTTGGAGACATATTTGCACAGCAGGGGGGCTGTGGATTTAGTCCCCCATCACTTACACTGAAAGAACATTAAGCACCACTGTCTCCATGTTTACACATGTAATGCTGGCTGAATTACGTTTTCATAATGATAACATAATGAGAACATTTTGTTAATTTACACATTTGTAATGTCGATACTAAACGTAAGAGTGAATTGTTCTGTGTTTTTTTCTTTCTACCAAAAAATGTAATCCTGCAGAACAATACCCACTAGTAAAACTATATCATAATTATACTTTTTATGGAAGTTTAAAATGGGAAAAGGTCAGCAGTGACTTAAAGCAAAACATATTTATTAACATTTAATCAACACCACACTCTTTCACTGACTTTAACCAAGGTGCTTTTGTTGCTAACCAAACACAGGACTGAGAATACAAACTCTGGTCTCTGTTGCTCTGAGTCCTGCATCTGATAAAACCACCATGCACCCTGACATCCTCTCTTTGACTTCAGAGCAACATATACATGTAGTGTTTCATTGATTTGAAAAAATATTATTGCATATATAATACATAATAACAGAGTGTTAAAATGTAAGCCTATTTTTCATATGTTCTCAGGTTACATGACTGTAAATATTGTTTACTCTTAGCGACACAAGAGGGCGCAAGAGCTCACTAAATGAGTTATGTGTGATTGTTCATCTACTGTATTTTGACACAATGGACTTGCCGTAGATGGACATATATGCGCGACTGTCATATTCCATTCAGTTCATCCGCGCTCAACCCAACTGGCAGATGGCCACGTTTATTTGTTCTGGGAAATACATTTCCTAAAATGAGAGAAGTCGTCAGCCTCCTTCCTACGCATCGTCAGCAGCACCACTCTGCTGATAAAACTCAACAGGTTATGGGCCCAGGAGACGTTCGGAGGAGACGTTCAGAGGAGAAGTTAGTCGACGAAAGCAAGGAAGTTGCAACGGATCGCGTGCTGAGGAAGGCTGCTAACCTGAGGAGAGGGGCAAGCTAAGCGAGCATGGCAGAGCAACGAAGGGCAAGTAGCAGCAGGCTACATCGACTGGTATGGTAAAGCCTCGTATAATTAGTTTGTACACCACGCTGACATCACTTCAAAAGTCCAACGACGAAAGTGTAATGGACTATATCATTAGAGCAGAGACCGCCATAACTGCCCTGAGAAGCGCGGGAGAAACGCAGGGGGACGGTTTGCTGGTGGCTATGGTGCTGAAGGGATTGCCAGAGAGCTTCAAGCCATTCGCAATTCATGTGGTGCACACCTACGACAACATCACGTTTGCTGACTTCAAGACCAAATTGCGGAGTTTCGAGGAAACCGAGAACATCAGAGCAACCGGGTCGAACGACGACAGCGTGATGAAGACCCAGGGGAGAACCAGACGGCGACCTCCCAAGGCTAGCAGCGCACATGGACCGGGAAAAGATGACAGCGAGATGGTGTGCTTCAAGTGCGGGACCAAGGGGCACCGAGCGAGAGCGTGTTGACAGAAGACGTGGTGTAGTGTTTGCAAAAGTGACACACACAGGGACGCGACATGCAGACGAAAAGACAAAGACAGAGACCGAAGGGACGGCGTGAGCAAAGTGTCGGAGAATGCTGAGGTAAAGGAGGACTTTGCGTTCAAGATGGCGGACGGAGAGGCCAGTGACCAGCGGCAGCCGGCGCGCACCATCCAGGAGAGGGGCCTGATGGTGGACACCGGGGCCACATCCCACGTCATCAACGACATCGCCACGTTCACAAGTTTTGACAGCACCTTCAGGCCGGAGACTCACAACGTCGAGTTGGCTGATGGGACCAGATGCAGCGGCGTCGCTCAGCGGAGAGGCACGGCAGTGGTTACCCTCATCGACAGCAGTGGATGGCGATGCATAGCGAAACTGTTGGACGCTCGTATACCGTCGTACCCGCAGAACATTTTCTCGGTGAAGGCAGCAACCACGAATGGGTCCACAGTCGTCTTCAAAGAAGACAATGATGTCTTGATAACCAGATATGGTACCAGGTTTGACATCCATGTGTATGGCAGGTTGTACTACCTGCACACTGAGATTGAGTCAACTGATGACAAGTGTAATGCAACCCACGACATCCAAGCATGGCATGAGATACTAGGCCACTGTAACTATGATGATGTGCTTAGGTTACATGATGTTGTTGATGGTATGCAGATCAAGGGAAAAATGAGTAAGCCTGAGCAAGAGTGTGAAGTGTGTATTCAGGGGAAGTTTACACAAACCAGAAATAGGAACCCAGATGCCAGAGCAAAGGCTCCTTTAGAAATGGTACACACAGACCTCGCAGGTCCAATAGCCACTGAGTCATTAGATGGGTACAAATATGCACAGTCTTTTACTGATGACTACTCCTATACAGTGTTTGTTTACTTTTTGAAGAAAAAGAGTGACGCAGTGAAGGCAACTGAAAAATTGGGTGAAGGTGAAGTGCATGCCATCTGATAATGGAACTGAGTTCACAGGTGGTGATTTCCAGGCGCTGCTGAGAAAAAAAAAGATTAGGCATGAGACGACAGCTCCGTACTCACCGCACCAAAATGGAACAGCAGAACGTGGGTGGCGTATTTTTTTCGAGATGGGCAGGTGCATGCTAATTGGAAGTGAGTTACTAAAACACCTATGGCACTATGCAGTACAAACAGCAGCAATGGTACGCAACAGATGCTTGAACAAGCGCACAGGGCTGACTCCTTACGAGATGTTGACAAACAAAAAGCCCAATGTGTCCAGAATGCAACGATTCGGGTCTGTTTGCTACACTTACATGCAGGAAAAGGGAAAGCTTGACTCCAGATGCGAGCAGGGGCGTTTTGAGGGGTATGACAAAAATAGCCCAGCGTATTTGGTGTATCACCCAAATACAAACAAAGTGCAAAAACACAGGCTGATGAAGTTTGTGAACAAAACAGCTGCAGAGAAACAAACACAGACAGATGAGCCAGATCTAAATGATGACAGTGTGGGGCACATAGTTAGGACTAGTGGGACGCAGGGGGTCAACAAGAGTGCAGAAAAGGCTCCAGAGTAGGCCTGCACGATATCAGCAAAATGTGCGATGTGCGATCACACTGTTCAATATTGCGATGACGATATGACTTGCGATAAATAAGAAAATATTTAAAGTTTGCATACAGTTCCTGTCTCTTTCAGATTTTCAGCTTTAAAAGATTCCCTGCTTTTAGGTACTCTAAAACACTGAATAGCTGATTGTAATTACCGCAAATTCCGGACTACAGAGCGCACCTGATTAAAAGCCGCATGCTCTAATTTTAGAAAGAAAATCAATTTTGTACTTGTACAAGCCGCGCCGGATTTTAAGCCTCAGGTGTCCCACGTTGTAATATGAGATATTAGCTATGGTTGGTCTGGCGATGCCTGACAGCCATCACGCATTTATTGTGTATTATTTTATCATTATTAAGGCAAAAGAACTCAATTTATGTCCATGGACATTGTAATGAATAGGATATATGCTTAATATTAGTTTGCATACAGCGTGCTGCATGGACTTCAATACATCTGCTGCACCGCTGCTATCACAATTATCAAATGCTAAGTTTCTACAGTCTGTGACTGTGACCCTCATAAAAGTAATATTTTACAAATCTGCATTATATAAACTAACGAAATTCGTTAAAGTAAGTAATTTGGCGACTTCTAAGTCATTAAACTAAGTCTTACTTTTACTGGAGTAATCTACCTCGTTGGCACCTGTCATTGTACGTCTTGCTTTGAATTAAAACTTACCTACTGAGCGAACTCTCCCGTTCTCTCCTATGAACGAGTCGGACGACAACGTGTATCAACCATGAAGCAAAGTGAAAAAATAATAAAGTACGTAACAGCCGCATCATATGATTTTCTTCGAGTATTTTCCAGGTTGATGAGAGTGAGTACAAATGACTGATTTACAATAATAAAGCGTGCTTGATTTATCACACAATTTCATTGGACCTCTGTGAACTACTCATCAATTTTATTGGTCTACTGTTACAAGGCAAAATGTTTTGGACGCCACGAAAAAAAAAAAAAAGTGTGCGTGGCCAATTTATCGCATTACAGACCAGCTTTTGCGATGGGTTCATCGCGAACGTTCACATCGCAATGACGATGAAAATTCGATTAATCGTGCAGGCCTACTCCAGAGCCAAATGAACCCGGTAAAAGTCCACATCATGACAGTCCAAGGGCAGCAAATGAGTCTACTGAGCGTAATGAAACTGGAAGTGTTACAAGCGTCGATCCTGAGAGTAGGCGGTATCCAACAAGAGAAAGGAGGGCACCAAATTACCTAGGCGACTTCGTAACAGAAAACAGTGATAGTGACGGGATGCATGTCACAGTAGACTACTGCTGCAGAACAGTTTGTCGCATTCCGCAAACTTACGATGAAGCTATGCAGTCAGATAGTTCAAAAGAGTGGAGAAAAGCAATGGATGAGGAAATCCAGTCTCTAAATGAGAACAAAACCTTTACACCGACAACACTACCCGTGGGCAAGAAACCAGTGGGGGGTAGGTGGGTGTACGCAATCAAGTCTGGTGTAGATGGGAATGACCAGTACAAGGCTCGATTTGTCGCGAAGGGCTACAGCCAGAAAATGGGAGTAGACTATGGGGAAACGTTTTCACCTACAGCAGATCTAACCAGTGCAGAATTGTGTTACAGAAGGCAGTGCAGGAAAATTTACTGGTCCACCAAATGGACGTGAAAACCGCGTTCTTACACGCCCCCATTGACTACGAAATCTACATAAATCCACCAGAGGGTTATGAAGAAAAAGAAGGTGTAGTCTATAAGCTGGAGAAATCGCTTTATGGTCTCAAACAGTCTGGAAGAAACTGGAACAGGGTTTTACATGATTGCTTAACTGAAAATGGTTTCACACAAAACCAAGCTGACCGCTGTGTTTATTCCCAAGAGTCAAAAGAAGGGAAAGTCATCATAATTGTGTGGGTCGATGACTTGATCATCGCTACAAGCGATGAAGGAAAAATGAAAAAGGTGAAAGGGATGCTTGCAAAGCAATTCAAGATGAAAGATTTGGGGCAACTCAAACATTTTCTTGGCATTGATTTTGATTTTTCTGATGGGTGTGTTAAGATGTCACAAGAGAAGTACACTAACAAAATTCTACAGCGTTTCAACATGTCAGAATGCAGGGTGAGAGAAACTCCTTGTGAGCAAAAGCTTGAATACAGTAATGATGCAGTTAAAATGACAGACATCAGGATGTACAGAGAGGCCGTGGGCAGTCTGATATACCTGACGACCTTCACTAGGCCTGATCTGAGTTTTGTGGTGAGCAGGCTGTCACAGTACCTAGCTGAGCCTACAGAGGAGCAATGGGTTACTGTGAAGCATGTCCTGCGATACCTTACAGCAGACAAAGGTTTAACCTTTAGGAGAAGCACTGAGAATCTTGGTATAATAGCCTACAGTGATGCAGACTGGGCGGCTGATACTAGTGATCGCCGCAGTACCACAGGATACTGTGTTAGTCTTAGTGAAAACAGTGCACTTGTTTCATGGAAGACAAAGAAGCAACCTACTGTTGCACTTTCCACATGCGAAGCAGAGTATATGGCACTTGCTTCTACTGTTCAGGAATGTCTTTACCTAGAACAATTACTGGAAAATATGGATGGTTACCAATACACACAAATGGTAATACATGAAGACAATGAGGGGACGATTGCTCTTGCCAGGAATCCTGTGAATAGAAAGCGTTGTAAACACATAGACATTAAGTATCACTTTATTAGGTCTACTGTGAATAAGGGTAAGGTGAATTTAATGTATTGTGCTACTGATGAAATGGTCGCTGATGTGATGACGAAGCCTGTCAGCAAGTTCAAACTGGGGAAGTTTGCAGGTCTTCTTTTTGGTGACTAATATGTGTAAGCCAAAGGTACACATTTGTTCAATTTTGTTTTGGTGTTTATTGTGTTACCAACCTGAGTACAAGTGGGGGTGTTAAAATGTAAGCCTATTTTTCATATGTTCTCAGGTTACATGACTGTAAATATTGTTTACTCTTAGCGACACAAGAGGGTGCAAGAGCTCACTAAATGAGTTATGTGTGATTGTTCATCTACTGTATTTTGACACAATGGACTTGCCATAGATGGACATTTATATGTGCGTGATTGTCATATTCCATTCAGTTCGTCCGCGCTCAACCCAACTGGCAGATGGCCACGTTTATTTGTTCTGGGAAATAAATTTCCTAAAATGAGAGAAGTCGTCAGCCTCCTTCCTACGCATCGTCAGCAGCACCACTCTGCTGATAAAACTCAACACAGAGCAACGGCTCATTTTACCCCAAGAGGGTAAATCTGGCCCTAATGAAGAGCACCTTATGAAGAGCATCTGTGTTTGCATGTGGATTCCAGTTGTAAACTAACTGCCCAAGTTTTGATTAATTGACTTTCAGTGATAATTCCAGTCCACGTCATCAGGGGATAACTAGTAGCCACCATAAAAACTTGTTTTTTAACATTTCAAGGCAAAAGTCTCCTAAGAAATAAGTACCTTTAACAAAAAATGTTTTCTGCTGTGCACTACAAGTCATTGATTTTCACTTCCATTAGTCAAAGAACAGATGGTAGCAAGTGGGTAAGAGACAACGGAAAGGCAAACAGCAGCTTGCAGCTTGATGGGTTGGTAGTAGAAAATCAAAATCAGATATATTTTCTCCCATTAAGCTCTGCCCTGTCGTCACCAAAGTCTTCATTTTAATGACTTATTTTACTGAATTCGCCATGAAATGATTTTTGGAGTGAAATCAAATGAGTGTACCATTTATGTGATAATTTGGTGAAGTGTAATCAAAAGTTCACTAACATTTGTACAGTGCTGTAATAGTGAATAGTGAAATAACGAAACCTTTACTAGCCTGGACTGACCTGATATGTTATAATGGGACGATTTTGGCGCTTTTCCACTAAACAGTTCCAGCACGACTCGACTCGCCTCGGCTCACCTCGACTCATTTTTTTTTGCGTTTCCACTAGGGATAGTACCTGGTACCTGGTACTTTTTTAGTACCTGCTCTGCTGAGGTTCCAAGCGAGCCGAGCCAATACTAAAACGTGACGTCGACAGACTGCTGGCCGCTGATTGGTCAGAAGAGTTGTCACTGGAAGAGTCATGAGCCGTCCCACACAAGAATCAAACCCGGCATTTTTAAATACCGGCAACAGCGTAACAACCATACGGCTCAATTTTGTTGCTTTGTGTGTGACAGAAAGTCACATACAGCAGCAAGTACACCATCGCCTCCATGTCCTCCATTGTTTATGTGTTTGTGTAGCGTATAAAATGAAGTCACGGCAGTTTCGCAGAGCCGTGTTATGCCGACACCACCCATGTCGAGTAGGTACTTCTTTGTAATGGAAAAGGTCGTTCCTGGAACCGAGCCGAGGTGAGGCGTGCTGGAACTGTGTAGTGGAAAAGCGCCATTATTCAAGTCAAAGACTCGTCTGCCGGCTACTTAATGTGGGAAATTCTTTATGGTAAACCTCCTGTGTGTGCATACGTAACAAGATATGAGTGTTGTTTGTGTTCTGAATATGATGTGAATCATTAAATGTAGGATTTAGAAATACTCATAGATTTCTAAGATCTTGAGTCATAATTTTGTGATTGTGAAATACCATACCGTCTTCTTCTGCTTTATCTGGGGTCGGGTCGCGGGGCAGCAGCATAATGGCGCTTTTCCACTACACAGTTCCAGCACTACTCAGCTCGACTCGACGCGACATGGTTCCAGGAACGACTTTTTCCATTACAAAAAGGTACCTACTCAACCTGGGCGGGGTCGTCATAGCACGAGTCCGCGAAACTGCCGTGACTTCGTTTTATAAGTGACACAAACACATAAACAATGGAGGACATGGAGGCGATGGTGTAGCTACTCGCTGCTGTATGTGGCTTTCTGTCACACACAAAGCAAGAAAATTACCATAAGTAGAGAAGCCCAGACTTCCCTCTCCCCAGCCACTTCGTCTAGCTCTTCCCGGGGGATCCCGAGGCGTTCCCAGGCTAGCCGAGAGATATAGTCTCTCCAGCGTGTCCTGGGTCTTCCCCGGGGTCTCCTACCGGTGGGACGTGCCCTGAACTCCTCACCAGGGAGGCGTCTGGGAGGCATCCTAATTAGATGCTTCTCACCCTATTTCTAAGGGAGAGCCCAGCCACCCTACGGAGGAAGCTCATTTTGGCCGCATGTACCCGTGATCTTGTTCTTTCGGTCACTACCCAAAGCTCATGACCATAGGTGAGGGTAGGAACGAAGATCGATTGGTAAATCGAGAGCTTTGCCTTTCGGCTCAGCTCTCTCTTCACCACGACGGATCTGTGCAGAGTCCGCATTATTGCAGACGCCACACCGATCCGCCAGTCGATCTCACATCATCTGTAAAAAGCAGTGACCCAATCCTGAGGTCACCAAACCGGACCCCCTCAACGCCCTGGCTGCGCCTAGAAATCCTGTCCATAAAGATTATGAAAAGGATCGGTGACAAAGGGCAGCCCTGGCGGGGTTTTTTTTAATGTATAGTTTGTTTGTTATTGTTATTTCTTATATATATATATATATATATATATATATATATATATATATATATATATATATGTATGTATATATATGTATGTATATATGTATATATATATATATATATATATCTTTTTGTAACGTAAATGAGGCATTCCTCTTCTTTACCAGTGGCCAGAGTCTAGTCTAGACTGCCGGAAATTAAAACAATGAAGAAGAAGTAGGCGGCTGCGATGAATTATGGGTAGTGAAGTCTTTTGACAGTGCTCCTCTGTGACGCTAACCAGGAAAGAAACTACATATACACATATGCCTTTCCCACAGCTGACCGTGGTCGGCTTTGAATCTGCAGAACTGAAAGGTGAGGACCTAATGTATTTGCTTTTTGTTCTTTACGTTGTTAAATCTCTGGACAGTTGTGTTGACACCAGAAACGTCGCTCAAATGTTGTTAGCCATTGTTAGCCGACATGTAGCTTCAGTGTAATTTCCATACGTAAAACTGTGTGTAAAGACAACCGGTCTGTTTACAGTAGCCACTTGAATCATATTGTAAATCTGAATTTGAACGCACTATATGGCAGCTAGCTGAGTGTTACACTGAGGCAAAGCTATCTTCCTGAGAGTTCAGCTTACTGCAATGTTACATTTTTGATGACTCGTTTTTAGAGAAAGATTAATTCAAGTGTATGGTGGGAAAGACATGTATTTAAGACATAAAATACTCTGCTTGGAACAACAATAACGTGTTCCTCATGGTTTTTTCACAAAAAAGTATACTGACCATATTAAAATGCTTAAATGTGATCTAATCTTTCTCATTAAAAATAACACAATCTATAAATATGCAAGTATTCTCCTACTTCTCAGTGTTTGTGCACTGGAGGCTTTGAGTTTCTACATCATACTTGTGTAAGTTGCATACTGGACCACGACTGTCTCCAAACTAGTTGTTATGTAATAAATTATGCTCGTAGATAGGGCTGGGCGATTGTGGCAAAAATCAGAATCACGATTAATTGAACTTTTAACCTCGATTACGATTAATGAACGATTATCTCCACCCTTGATGAACAATTATGTATTTATACTGTTTCTTTTGTTTTGTATTTTACACTGCCCTGATATATGAGTGTCCTTAGTGAGTGAAAATAATGATGTTTTAAGGTGTGACGCTGTGGTTAATGTCTAGTTTACTTGATTAGAACTATGAAAAGATCATGGTTTGGTTTAAAATGATCACTGGAGACAAGTTTTCAATTTCCTTAAAAGATATGCAAACTTTGCTGTCATGGCAACAGTGAACACCATGATTAATTGACATGATTAAGATTAAGTCGATTAGAGTTTCTCGGTATCGATTATTTGCATTTGTACATTGCATTTTCAGCAGATGAATGTGAAGACAGCCTTTTAGTGTCAAACTCTGCACATACCTCATTATGCAGAGTGAAGCTTAAACATCCAACTCTACAAAGTCTGAAATAGGCATTAAATAAGTGTGAAGAAAACTTTAGGGAAAAAAAGTTAGAATTGAATTGCAGGTCAGAGGATCTCAGTGATTGAATCCACATTGAGCACTTAAAATTCTTGAATATGTACTTTTTGTCATTTGAAGTAAGCTTACTGTAATTAAATGCTTATGTTTGGATACGTTGCAGTATACTTGTTCTTGTGGTCTTAGCTGCCTGATTGATAACACATGGTTGAAAAATGCAACATAAAGAAGATGTAGTGAAATAATGAAAGTTTTATAACTAAATTTTAAAAGATCACTTGTGTGACCCCATTTAGTATTCAAGATAACAAATGGCAGCAGGACATCCTCATGATTCCTCACAGCATGATTATTAAAATGCCATCCAACTACTTTAAACAAGATGTCAATCCTGCAGTACCTCAGGCAAAACCCCCCCACGACATTAATTAGAGTGGGTGGGGGCTTGTTCAGTTCTGTATTACAACCTTTTCTCCATCTTTTGTTTTAGTTTCTTCTTGGTCAGTTATGTTTCCCTTTTTTTGTCCATAGAGACATCATGGAGTTTCCAGAAGATTTCAACCAGCTTGAGCTTCTGAATACACACGGACACCTGATCCCCCGAGGAGCCAGCAGTCTGTGGAATGGAAGCAAGGATGAGGAGGAAGACATGGAGGAGGAGGAGGCAGAACACAGTGAGGAGTGGTATCTAGAAAAAGAAGAAACTCTCAGTGACAAACCAGCAGAGCTCCTTCTCTGGGCAGCGGAAAACAATCGCGTGAGTCGAATTTAAGTCTTTCACCAACCTTTACTTGATATGCCCCATTAGTGGTAAGAATTGGTCTTGAGAAGCTTGAGATGGCTCCTGCAGAGTCCATGAAGTTCATTATTAATAAATAGTAACGCTTTCCAGTCTCTTTGGCCACATAATTTGTTCTTGCTTGCTCTCTCTCTCCCACTACAAAATATAATAAATAAACTATATGTTAAGTGTATGTCTCAAAAATGTCTGGAGGGGATCTTGAACGTTAACAAATAAAAAAATCTACAAGCCAGGGCAGCAATTATTTTTATTATCAATTAATCTTGCGATAATTTTCTTGATTAATTGAATAATTGCTTAAACTCTACTATGTCAAAAAATAGTGTAAAAATGCCACATAAGGCCCATGTTGTCGTGTTCATGTAGTTTATTCTGATCAGCCAACTTTCAGTACATTTTCAATATTTGTTTCCAAGGACCCAAAACAAAATTGAGATTAGATTTCCAGCCCTGGTCATGCAGCATCTCACTGGTGCTAAAATGTCCTGCTGACATCCTAACAGCACTAACACTGCTCCTCCTCAGCATCAGCAAACTAAAGTTTCCTTTCACTGTGACATGAGTACATGTGACAAACAAACCTATCCATTGCTTTTCTTCTTGAATCTGCCCTTGACTAGGCATTTACTAAAATAAAAAAAATCATTTTTAACACTTTTTGATAACATTTATGGTCATATGGTACACCTATTCAACAATATATGCCAAAAAATACAAAAAAATATATTTTTTGTATTCTTATTTCAAAATGTATTGATGTTTTCTTCCTGATGTGTGCTCATGTATACCAACCAATTTCAATCAATATCATGACATTCACACATCAATCAGTCTTCATCTTTTAGTAGCACAGAGCTAAACTTCATGCCCACTTTTCAATATTCAAATCAAAATCCTCCCAACAGTACATCCTGCCTGTCTGTCCCATTTTATTCAGAAATATGTCATGATTCAGAAGTTAGATACTTTACATTTTAATTTGCCCATCTACCCCTTTCTGATTATTTTATGATGCAGAGGTCAATTTTAAGCAGCTGTTCACTGATTTTTCATTTCCACTGAGGGCAAATACCCAGCGTTAAGTCAGATTTATGCTTCTGTATCGGACCGACAGCGTAGCTACGTGTAGCCCTCTGCGTTCAACGATGCCTTAGCCTGACGTGCACCTCCAAAAAATCCAAACTACGCGTCATGGCAACGCGGACCGCAAGGGCTGTGATTGGTCTGGTCAAAGCGTCAGTTCAGAGCGTTCTATCTATCGCTCTGCGTCAGTTCCTCCGGCAGTTGCTTTATTTAATAATAATGTTTTATTTTATTATTTAATAATGATAATAATGAACAAAAGGTATGTGGGTATGCTACATGCTACTGTGACCAGAAGATAAAAAAGGATACAGATAGAGACTCCTCTGAAACCAAAACTACGGAAGGACAACGATGGCGCAGAAGCATAAATCAGCCTTTAGTTTCTTCTGGACTGGTAGAAGGGACACAAACACTGGTTAAACATGGGTAAACTACACAAAAAGGCTTCACTTCATTTGTACAAATCCAGGACTTCTAACAGTGCCAACCACAGAACCATTACAAGGAAAACACTTGCTCTAATTATTTGTTTTAAAAAAGAAATCCTAATTATAGTGTCCGATTCACGATGGAGTAGGCTGGTTTTCACTAAGAGAGCAGGTTTGTTGGGAGGTCAAGATTAAAAGAATGCATTTAGTCACCACTTAAGCAGCTGAAATGATTACAGCAATTAGGTCTTTAAATGTTTAACAGTCGTAGCAGCTTTTAATTGTCCAAATGTCAAGTGAATTCAACAGGTCATTTTAAAACAATGACTGTAACTGTTTGGGCATGAAAGGTTAAACATGAATATTTGAAATATGCAGCACACGGATCTCCCTCCATGTGTAATTTGTATGATTTAGTATTACACATGCAGTGCTACGAAAAGATAAATTGAGATGCTACATTAACAGCGATTAGATTATAGATGTTTTTATGTTCTGTTTATACTAAAGATATTAATATTCCTGATACTGTATTATACAGGAGACAGGATTCTGCTGCCATCACTCAGATCGGTTGCAGATCGGTCTATTTCCTGTTCTGCCGCCGCCACTTAATGATTTCAAAGCACGTATTGTATTTGAAGAAAGCCTTCTATGTATTATGTCAAGTGTCCTTGTAGGTCCACTAAAGCAATGTCATTCTCGGCAGCAGGATATATCATTCTCTCATGGCTTCTATAAAAGAAGCAAAAGGTTACCCAAAAATGTACAAACTTATACAGTATGTAAACAGTTTTGTTGCCTATACAACTTCTACGCTTTTGTAGTTTTAGCAGCAGTTGAACGGCCGCCCATATTATTGGAAGTAGTGGGCTATATATGAGGAGGAGTGCATCACTAATCACAAGGCACACAGCCCTCATCTTCACTCACTTGAGTAAACTGCTTGCTCTCATCAGTTACAATCAGTAACATGGATATTACTGTGTGCCTATGTTTTGTTTTTTTCCACGTATTATCAGTTTACCACATTTAATGAAAAGCTGTTAGAGCCTAATAAATGAGCCTGTGAGAGATTGGCTGCTATGAATGCTAATTTGAAATAAGGTACACAGTGTTGCTTCATTAAGTAGGCTTTATATTATGAAGTATTTATGTTAGAGCACTATTTATTAGATGTTACAAATTGAGAGATTATAGATTTATTGCTGAAAAAAAGCAATGAGCCACATCTCTATCTTGAGATCTCTATCAATGTGAGACAAGGTTATGAAAGATTAGGACTTCCTTTAGTGGTCGTGACCACAGCTGCAAAAGTGGCTAAAACTGATTCAATCTTAATGATCTTGTTCTTCATCCAGCAGATGTTTTGATATTCCTTTGAAAAATGATTTCATCTTCTCAAATGTGAGAACAACAACTCTTGTCTTTAATGCACCATAAAACCTTCCCAAGGCATTAATGTTATGAAAAACAATTCACCCTCTGGATAACAAAGCTTCACTGAAAGAAAACCTGGGTCAATATAAATCAGTCATGACTCATTATAAACATAGTAACTGTGTTGCCATTTACCAATTAACAGCATTATTCAAATCTAACTCATTTATTTGTCTCTGTTTGTCTCTAATTTGACTACTACAGCTGTCAGTGTGTAGGTGTGTTGTGTTGTGTTCTGTATCAATTTGTGATTAATTCAGCTTTACTTTGTACTATTAAACAGTATCGAAAGGTATTTTTTCTCTTTGGTAAGATTCAGGCAGGATAACTTCCACTTCAAGTGGAACATTTTGACGGCTTCAAAAAAAGTTTTATGGTATGTAAAAATACTGTAATTTAACTAGTTTGTGTCCAATTTGCGTTTCATTTTCCACAAAACAAAAAACGTTGAAATAACAGATTTTGAAACAAGGCCAGAACAGAGAAGAGAGGAATCGCATCTTCAGATGAGGTGAAATTACTTTACTTTTGGTTCTACTGTTGTCAGAAAACAACACAAAACATTTGATCCCACAGTAGTTGTGTGCTAAAATGCACTTGCTAGCAGCTATTGTCGTTTATTAAAATAACTCGCCTCTTATGTATTAACACATGATAACAGTTACTTGACCACAGAGGTCTCTTTTCTCCAGAGTCCTAGTAATAATTTTAATTGCAGCACTTTCCTGTGTAAAATGTTTTCCATGAGAATACACATTTACTTTCTGACTCCAGCATTACTGTTGTTTCCTTTCAGCTGTCAACAGTCCACCAGGTGTTAACCGCTGATCCTCTGCTGGTGCACTGCTGTGATGAGGATGGTTACACTCCACTGCACCGCGCAGCATACAGTGGTCATGTTGATGTGGTTTCAGCATTGCTCGCGGCTGGCTCTAAGGTTAACCCCCGTACCATCGACGGCTGGACACCACTTCACAGCGCTTGCCGCTGGAGCCGCATCACCGTGGCAAGTTTTCTCCTGCAGCACGGAGCCGAACTCAACGCTCAGACCAATGGAGGGCTCACACCACTACACCTGGCTGCCTCCCACACCAGCGCCTCGAAAACAGACTCTGCCCACACATTAGAGCTCCTCCTATCTCAGCGGCACCTGAAGGCATGGCTCCGCAGCAGCAGCGGGGAGACAGCTAGTGAGTTGGCCCGACGTAGTGGCCCGCATCATTTCCTGTTTGAGATGGTAGAAGATTGTGTCAATGTAGTACTCGTCTCATGAATGAAAACTCACGCTGACACATTCACCTTTTCTTAGGGTCCTTGTATGTACAGCTCCTCTTCTGCTGAAAGTAATACAGTTTAGAATATGTCATACAAAAAGAAGACTTTCACTTTAGTGTGATAGAACTTGCCATTCATTATTGCAATTGAAGTATTTATATGTGAAACAGTTTCACATGGACACAACTTCATGTCTGCATCCCCTCGACTGTAATTAAAGCTGCATGATGTTAATGTTCATGGCTTCAAGACAAAGCATATTTTCTACTGTAGCATCAGAATAAATAAATGCCTAATCTTTGTACTAATGTTCTCTGTGTGTGTGTGTGTGTGTGTGTGTGTGTGTGTGTGTGTGAAATAAATACTGTAATGTTTTCAGGCAATTAGTGTCATAACTAAACTTAAAAGTGGCTCTTCTTATGCAGAACTCATTAAAGGGGATTGGTTTATTTGAGAACTTGTGCGTACATGGTTAAATAGTTCAGTGTTTTGACTCTTATTCAGCCACTTCATGTATTAAATATTCCGCTGTTGTGATGTGGAATTTTTCTTTAATTTGACCTGCCGATTATATGTCTTCCAGGCTAGGTAAGTAGGTAGGTAGGTAGGTGTAAGAATCAGATAATTTGGATTCAACAAGGCACTTACCGTACATATATTGTTACAAACTCCATGCAACCTTCTGCACAACCAACGGGTTGCACTGAGGTCAGTTGAATTTTTGTTTGTCAATGACTGTGGGAGTACATGTTCTCAGATGAGTGGCACAATGTTTTTAAGAGTTGCAAGATAGGAAGCCTTTTTTTAAAGCACAAAAAATGTTCTGTTCTTGCTTTCTCTGATTGCATTATCATCCACAGTTGGTTTCTGCTTAAAATAGGATCTGATTGCTTTGAAAAAGAAATACTCCATGTACCTTCACTCTGAGATGTCTAGAGGAAAATGTCACTGCAAAGTACAGCTTTGTTTTGCAAACTGACCCCTCATTCAATGCCATATACACTCAATTTCAAAAATGTTTATTTTCTGTACAGAGTAAATTTGTACATGAGTGAGCAAGATTTTATGTGGAGGCAGCAACGTGATGTTACATTTAATGGCTGCTTTGCAAGAACAAAAACAGTAAGGGATACTCGCTGTAAGATGACTATCTTTCACAGAGCTCACATTCAAGATGAAGTTTGAAAGGCATTACTTTGAGAATCTGTTAAAGAAGCTCAAATCAGCCATCAATCAGCTGTGGGTTTCATACACAGTACATGTTTTGTACAGTTCTATCTATGAAGCTATCAAAAGTTGTATATACACTTTTTTCTTTTTTGTGATCAAGGTTTTATTTAAGGATTCTGAAGGTTAGAATGAACATAAGTGCAAATCATCCCCATGCACTTCTCTAATACTGAACAGACACAGACTATTCTTTTTTTTCTTTTCAATTTATATTTGTTGGCAAGACCAACATATGTACAGAATAAAAAACATCCTTTCTACAGGAAAAGAAATAGTTGTTCCTCCATTATTTTTTGATCGTTCATTCTTCTGTGAGCAAGAAGGGAACTGAAAGCAATAATGTTTAGCTGCCAAGGTGTACAATTTTTTGCTGAATCAGGCGTTCCAATAATGTCTATCCCTGCACCTGGCCGGACCTCCACCCCAGTGATATCAGAGATTGGTTCAAAATAAAATGGCCAGAAGCTTATCAATTTGGAGCATGTGTGTTAGATCAGCTGGGGATTGTGCACAGCGGTCACATTTATTATCCACTTCAGAATACATTTTTGACAGTTTTTAGAGAGATCTCTCTTTAATTTAGAGAGATGGAGTCGTGCAAAACCTTGAATTGGATTAGACTCAGCCGTCTGAGTAAAAGGAATGACCCTCCATCTTTGGAGGTCTGATCTCACTTTTTCTACCAGAGTAGTAAAATTTTCTTTATATAATGCTTTAAGAGAAGAGGAAAGCATTCACTGTTTGTGAAATTTCGTTTATACCCAGAGAAACTGACAAACCTTTGCAGTATATCTAATATGTCTGGTACACAGGAAACCGGATCAGTGACATATAAAAATAGGTCGTCTGCATACAAGGATACACAATGTTCAACCCCCCAACGACAAATATCCTTAATCAATGAAGATGCTGGCTATTGCAAATAACAGGGGCCACAGGGGACAGCCCTTGAAATATGAAGAATGCAAATTATTATCCCCTGTGGGGAGGAATAGAGAAGGTGGACCACTGAAGTGAATCCCCCCCCCCCCCCAAAAAAAAAACCTACATTAATTTCTGCGCCCTGTTATATAAGATATATATATAATATGAACCAAACGAACAGCACTCAAAATAGCATTTGCAATAAACAAGTTTAAAGCAATTTTCATGTTACAAAACAGACAGTAAAATAAAATAACGTTGCTGGGTTTGTCAGCTTTAGCTACAGCCAGTCGGCTGCTCTTTATACGGCAGCATATAGTTTACAGAAGAAAATTGTAAAAAATCACTTACACAAAATCAATGCAATGTGCCTAATAAAGGCCGCCAAATGTGGGTCCAAGACCATACAGATAGGTCTTGGAGCAGTGGCTAGTCAAAATATAAAAAAATAAAATAAAATAAATAAACCACTGGCTTTTAAACTTAAATTTGAAACAACAACATATGGTTCATTAAGGAAAAATAAACAAACAACGAACATAGCACACTTTCACTTACATTGGATCAAACCCAATCAGTTAACGGAGCCAGCTAAATTGCAGTGTGATATTCAGTATAAGTGTTCTGAGTTTATTGATTGACATTCAATCTGTCCGGTCAATTCAGTTTGATTCTATGTTCTTTGAGTAAAATTCCTCGGTCTCTGCTGGAGTGTCAAAGCTGATGGTTTTGCCTTCAAAAACCACATAAAGGATGGCTGGATGCTGCATCGAGAACTTGACACCTTTCATATAAAGAGATGACTTCACGCTGTTGAACGCAGCCCGTTTCTTCGCCAGGTCGGCACTTAAATCATTGAAGAAAAATATTTTCTTGTTCTGGTAGAGAACCTATCCAGTCGCCCTATGCTGTAACCCATTGCTTTCATTGCTTGGGTTGGTTAGTTTTAAGGATGAAGAGAGAGATTGGAATGGCTCATTCCAAGAAAGGGTTAGGGTTAGGATCCATAATAATGCCTCAGTGTACTAATCATCATCTTGTGCTTCCAAGCTGAATGGCTGATTGGACAGAAATTCAATTGCCTCTCTTAAAATGGAAGTAGAGCGAGAAAGGCTAAAACAAACTTTGGAAATAAATCAAAATCTAAGATGAAGGACTTTGTATTATTAATAGTAATATGTGCCCTCCAGTCTGTTGGTCACTTCACTATCATGGCTAATCTCAGAACCTGAAGTTGATCTATGCATACTGAATAATAACAAAAGAAAGAAATCAGGAGATATTGTCAAGGAAGTAAAGTCTCATCTGCAATGAAAATGCAGTTCATACTTAAAGATTTATACAGATTGATCAAGGGATCCACAGTTTTGGTAAGTGTTTCTGAATAAAGAGTTAAAAGCAGACATAGAATTTCAGATCAGGGGTCAATATTCACAGCAGAGATGTTGGCTGTATTATGGGTACTTTGGTGGTGGGTAGAGCAAAATAAACCAGACAACTCAGTCATATGCAGTGATTCAGTTGCATTAACTACAATAAAAGAAATCAAATCAAGTCCAGACCTGATATATTGAAAGAGATCAAACATTATACAGACTTCACAATGCAGGGTGTGATGTTGGTTTTATTTTGGTACCAGAACACATATACATTGAGGGAAATGAGAAAGCAAATTACGTGGCAACAAACGTTGATAATAGAAATTCTCCTGCAATATGAACTGTCAAATACATTTTAATCATAAAAATGTTGGCAGAATACATGGGAAAGGGACAAGGAGGAGAGCTCTTACTTTACAATACAAAAAACTGTGGAAAAAGCAAAAAATAATTTTCTCTCCAAAAGAAAAGATTTAGTTGGCATGGCTTTCCTCTATTGTTGGATAACACCAACGTAGTTCTGGTATGTCTGGTCTTGACCGCCCAACATATTGCTGGGCCCCTCCCATTAGCACATACTGAACAGTTGAATATTAGTTCTTCACTCCCAGGGAGGCTAGTCAAAGCTCATAGTCAAAGCACATTAAAGCCTGTGTCAACATGAGATAATACCATTTATTGTGACTGCTGTAAAATCGGAACATATCTAGATCTTTAAATAAATCCCAAATACTCAGTGTGAAACTATATGACAACAACATTTGAAAACAAAAAACCTTTTTAGTAAAGAGGGGGAAAAACAAGTGCCAAACTGAAAATTTCAATCCACACAGTGACGAAGAAACACAATAAAGATGTATACCCGCAGGGAGTCTCTGCCCTGTGGAGGAGTTTCATACACTCTCTCACAAAGTTAATGCCAAACACAAATTTGCAGGAAATACCTGCAGTGTAGCCTCAAGCTACTGTTATCAAATTGTATTTAATTGTGGGTAAGATCATCGGAACATTACATATCACTGGGTTAGAAGGCTTTGTGGGACAGACAATAAATATAAGTTTAATATTATGGTATTACATAATGTTTAAACAAAGGAGTATGTTATATTAGGTTCTAGGAAATGGAGAGTGTTCATTTACTTCACTTTCAGTTTTCCTAATTGTTATCACTCTCATAACTCTCTCTTACGAAGTGCACTTAAGACCAGCTTGAAGATGCAAACAACTACAGTATGTGTCTGTGTAGTTTTAATTACATGCAAACAAATGCAACAAGTACAGAGAGTAAAATGCCAGCTCATTAAAATTCTAGCTGTTCTTTCAAGGAGCTTCAAGTAACTTTTTAAAATGTTCATAAAATAATGGAATATTTACTATGTATACTGCTTCAGAAAACTGCCTCTATGTCCCTATAATTAGTACCAAATTACACTATCCATTCCAGAGAACCTCAGAGGACATCATTAAGAAATGACTGGACCTGCAAAAGAAAGCTTCACTGTAAACAGTTCCTTAGCAATTTAGATTTGGTTATTTTGCAGGCTTGTCTTTGCCATTCAAACAGAGCCTGTGGAGCTTCCAAAGTGACTGAGCAACGGGTGAAGAAAGTTTTAGTAAGTCCAACAGAGTTCTCATCTGGTTATTTTGTTTTGTCCCTCTGGTCTTTCCATTTGCTCAGAATTCTGAAGAAAAATTCAGCCTGCAGGCAGATAACCTCAGGTCACATAGAGTAGATAATTGGTTTTTGGAAGGATACTCATTTTAATCACAAACTTTTGACTTATCAGTAAATAGGCAGTTTATTCCCCCTTTCAATGTCACTTTTTAACATCTAGAGAAGGGTAATTAGGATGGCTGCCAGAATGTTTAAATTAAATGCGATATAGATTCAAAGACAGCAGCATCAGAAGAGTCAGTAGCTCCAGGCAATGAAGACAGAGGTATCTTCAAGTCGTAACCCCTTTTAGACAGCCTCACTCAAAGGAGATGCAGTCTAATTTGAATGTGATAACTGTTAATAGATAGAACAAAGACAATAATTCTCTGATCGGCATATGCAACCTTCAAAGGATTTTTAAGCAATATTTCCTGTTTGTTTTAAATATTGGTAATTAACTGAAACCCTTGTTCGCCAGTAATATAGCCTGAATAAAATTATACTATTTTTTCACACTTGGTTCAAAGTGTGCCAGAGGCCAGCAGACGTCAGCTCAGGCAAATAAAATGCTTTTCAAATTAGCATGGTTAATAGATATTACTCGTCTGTAGGAGTCATACGAACTGTTTTGAAACAGCTTGATGTCTGCTCAGTTGGTGCTGGATAACAGAGCTGGGTTCCTCCAGCCCATGATTTACTGAATGTGCATTTATTCTGTGTGCACACCCATTAAGAAGCCTCAATGTTCCTCCCGAGAACATTAAGTGGTCATTTACATGAGTTGATCTACCCCAATCTTTCTTTAAGGAGAGGCTGTGCAAAAGCTTGAGCTGTAAAATTAGTGGTCTTTTCTGTTTTTGAGTATACAATTTGTTGTCTTGGACATGTAGACGTATGACATTTTCTCAGTGAAAGTGATCAAATATTTTTATAAATACAAACCTGATTATTAATTATCTTAAACCTGCATTAGGTGGATGTTTGACCACTAGGGGGCATCACAACAAGCTTCAAACATGGACACATTATCACCTGTAAGTTAATAAGGTGAGCATGTCGTCTATTCACACAAGTCCAGCTTTAGATCTTACAAGGTTAAGAGCTACAAAACAACAAAAAACAAAACACCTGTTTAATAGAATATATTAGAAATACATTAGAAAAAATAATCTACAGATGATGTTCCAAAGTGAATTAGCCTAAAAACTGTTCAAAAGGTAGTTAAACTGAGATTTGTATGCAAACTTTTCCAAAGCCTCTGGACTCTGAATGCAATGGTGCAATCATCCTATGTAGCTGCCCACCATGTAGGGACAGCCAGCACAGCTGCCTTATAGGTGTTTGATGAGGCAATGATGAGGTCTATTCATGCAAATGTTTACCTTGTTGATGACATGCTTAACATTTAATCAGTGAGGCAGCTGGTGATTCTGTGCGAGAAGAACACGCCACCCAAATTCCAAAAAGCATAACAAATTAAGTCTTGATTTAGTGTGAACTTTATCACATCCTTCAGTTTGTCACCTGCAGGTCCGGAGTGTTAAGGACGCCGGAAACCACGACACACAGACTTGCACAAGAGTTCAGATATTTGCATTAAAATCTGAGTGAAGCAGTGCCCTCAATTGATACATTACTCCCACACATACTCATATGTGCCTTAGTCACTTCAGTCACTCTTCAGCTCAGTTGTGCACATAGATTTCTTTTTGAATGTTTTTTTTTTTAATCTTCCTGGGCTGTAGTTCTGCTCAGGTCAATAACTGCAGTAGAGTGAATAAAAAAAATCAAAACAATAATCACAATCTAATTACATTTTAGAGTAAATAAGAACATGGAAGAGTCCCGCTTTCTCACACTGAAACAGAGCTGTCTAATACATTTTCACGTTTTGAAGGACAGGGTAAAGTATGTCACATTTAGTTTTCAGTCTCAGTCTTTGGGCATTGAGTTGCTATTGTGTATGAAATGCGCTATATAAATAAAACCGCCTTGCTTTGCCTTGTCTAACACTGTATAAACGCTGGCAGGAAATGGGGGTCACTTCAGAATGGTGCTTGATCTTTTACAACACGTCTCAAGTTCCCCTCTTTTGGCTGACAACAATGGAAGTTGCTGTGGGTTTTTTTGTTTTTGTTTTCCTTTTCCACATGGCTTGGTTTGTTCACTGCTTTCCTCTCTTGATAAATGTCTTTAGGTCATGGTCAATGCAACTTTTTATGATTGTGCAAACTTTTTGTTTACAAGATAAGGTAAATAGTATTCATCTCGTTGCATCGTTGATTTACAATTCACTTTTCTCCACAAAAACTGATATCCAAAATTGCAGTGTTCTCTCTGTATAGGTGTAACAAATTTTAACCTGAGCTGTGAAAGCTGGGAGCCTCCAAGAAGAGTTTTCAGGCTATGTAGGCTTGTATGTATGAAAGAATGGAAAGTAAAAATAGTTGCCAGTTTTAAATATTTATGTTCACAGACTGTTGTTTCAAATGCACAATTTTTGGTAAACTGGTAGAGTTTACAAAACAAATTAGAGTAGATTTGAATAGAAACCTTTGTGAACTACAGTGTTCCAATATAAGAATCCTAAATGGTTTGGCTGAAACAGACATTAAACATGAACACTGACTGATTTCATATAACGCTATCAGAAACATTGCCTTATAGATTTGCATATACAAGGAATTTGGCATGGTGTTGAGGTGCAATACAGTCAACAATACACAAAGTTTAGTCATCTTAAATAATGTGAGAAGAGTTGGTACAGGTTCAACCATAGGGTTCAACATTTAAATGTAAGAGAATGAGATGAAATGTACGAATGAAACAGTATGTGCAGTGTGCATAATAATATTAATATTAATACAAGTTAATTCAATGTGCCATGTTAGATCAAACATCACAGATGTGCAAATATGATATTTTACATTAATATAATCTGTAATGTCCACAGGTGAGATAGCATACATTTCAATGGGGGTCCCAGGTCTTAAAGAAACCAGCTGCACTCATGTCTTTAAGATGTTATAGAGCTAAAAAACTACAAATTTAAAAAGATAGGCCAGAAAAAAAGTTCTTATTGTGAACAAATCACATGAAAAGAAAAAAAATACAACAAGAATTGGTTCCAATAACACGTATTATTTGTGTAACCAAAGTCTGATAGAGCTCATTCGTCTGTGCTGTAGACCTCACTGTTTTTCACAAATGAGCAAAACACATCAATGTTGCACTGGGGTGACATGTTCCTTCATTACCATGAATGTGGGCACTATAATTTATTCTGAGTCAGTCCTTCATACACCGTCCTGGTGCCATAAATACTCTCTATAGCACCAAATGTATATTAATCCACAGTTGAAAAATAGTCTCCAACAAAACATCTATTTAACCCGATAAAATGATTTAATAAAAAGTAAAAAGCCCAGCTGTTCCAAAAAATGTCAAAGCCTTAAGAAATGTTTTTAAAGATTTGTATCTTCAGAAGGAATGAAAGGGAAACTGAAAAGTTTTGGGAAACTGTTTCTTCATGGGGTTTGCAGATAATTAAAAAACTTTAACTAATCTTGGTCAAACTGAAATTCCTGATATGGTGCACTGAATAATTAGCAGAATGAAAGGCAGAGGAATTGTGTTCATTCAACTTGAAGGGGAACGTGACCCCTCAAATATCTGTGATTGGATGGATTTTTTTGGAAATAGTTAAATTCTATATTCAAAATCATTGTTTTTACTTTGCCCCAACAGTATATAAACAAAAATCCTTTTTATTTATTGTGACGACCCTGTCTGGACAGCCTCCTTGTCCTCCAAATGCAGGAGCCTGGACTGATGGGCTTCTATATAAACTGGTGGCAGTCAGTTACTTGTTCTCTCTTCTGGCTTCCACCATGATTTGTTTTAGTTGGTTGATTTTCTTTTAGTTATGTGCAATAAATCTATTTTTAGTTACAACTCATATGGTCTCCCTATGCTTTGTCCAATCTTGAGCCAGGTGGTGACAAATTAGGGGCTCACACAGGATCAAATTAACCATTTTGCTAAGAAGTTAAGCCTTTGTAGTAATTTGGCCCATCTGTGATGGGAGCAGAGGCTGCATGTTGACATGCTTAATACTGTCTCGTGTTAGTAATAACAGATAATGTTTGATTGAAATTGTGTCTATTGTGCCTTTAAGGTTGGCGTTTTAGTCATATTTTACTCTGATAAACACAGATGCATCATCTTTGGTTCCTTTGAGCTGGTGTTACATAGTCAAGTGTTACATAGTCGCAGCACGTTTAGTAGAGCAACTTTGTTGCATGGCTGTTGAAGTCATATCATGTTGAAAACGTTTCTATTAAATGCAATAGAATATTAATAAGTGTCATTAAATGATATGTAGATGAGGTGCTCATTGTTGCCATTTTATGTGCACTACTCGATTGTACATTCATTGTTTCATTACAGCATAAGAATAAGCAGCTTTGTAGTTGACTTTACTTTGATTACGAGCAAACAGCTTCAGAGGTGACTTAATAAATTGATTCTGGCACTAAAAACATGTTTGTAGAAGGAAAGGGTGGGAATACTAATTGTTTCCCTTGGGAGCTTCAAGGCACTTTTCTAATCAACATACGATTTGAATATGGTCCAGGGATTTAAGGTAAAAAAAAGTGCAGGTGTAGTGAGAGCAGTGGAGGCTGGTGGGAATGTGTCATGTTCAGTCAGTTTCAGTTACCATCACAATACAATAATGATATGTATCAAGTGGTTGAACTCTAACCATTAACTTGAATAATAGGGAACAGTATTTTATGATCAAGATAAAATGTTACTTTTGTTAATATGGTCAAGAGTTGCAATGATGACCTGATTAATCAATTAGTCAGTCAAAATATGAATAGAATCTGCAACATTTTTGATAATAACAGTGTAATCATTGAAGTGGTTTTTCAAACAAAAATACAAAGCATTTGTTGGTTTCTGCTTCTCAAATGTGAAGATTTGCACCAAGGAATTTGAAGATGTCACTTTAGGCTATATGAAATTACACAGATCTTTTTTCCCCCACAAATATATGGAGTAATATTAGCATACACACTATTGAGATAGTGGATGATGTATTATACTAAGGTCAACTATATACAAAGAACACTGGGGTCAAGGGAACTTGCATGTATGTGTGTTACTTTCAAATTGACTTGACCAATTGAATGGGAACAGCTTGTGCAACTGGGGACAAAAGTGTTTGTGTGTGTGTGTGTGTGTGTGTGTGTGTGTGTGTGTGTGTGTGTGTGTGTGTGTGTGTGGGTGGGTGGGTGGGAGACTTTATAGTTGTGCAGGATTTCTGTTGCGGTATGTGGGTTTTTCTCCGTGGAGAGCATAGGCAGAGTATTCAGGTGACCCTGTGTCATTGTGTTCCTCTGGAAGGTCTTGATCCTCTTCTAAGTAGAGATGCCATTGCTATACAGTATATGCTGCTGTTGTCATGAATGCAGTGATGACATGAGTGACACTCTCTGGGAACGTACCCAGTCATCAGTGTTCTCTTATGGGATGAGCATGTTATTTTTGTTACAAGCAAGGACAGCTTACTGCTTAATAACAGGGATGTGAAATAACCACATGTAAGCACTTCTCACTCACTTAACACTTTTATTATTACACAGTGAAACAAAGCAAAGGGTAATTTTGCACATCTTACACATTATTAAATAAAATAAAAAAGTAAAAACACCTTATTGAGTGTCTTATAAACAGGACCATGTTACAGCTTACTTCTGTAGCCAACTACTGTGTGCTCCTTGTTCCTGTATCCTCTATGTCAGCTGCTACTGCACAGATGCACTGTATTCCCCATGCAGAGGAAGAATGGAAACACCCAAAACACAAGATCCCATAAGCAATTACTTTTTCAAAAATTAACCTTATAGAGACATAAGATTAGTCTTTCATTGTGTACTGTGTTTAATAAACTGTATGCACTACTATCCTAACTGGATTCCCTATTCACTCTATTTAAAATGTTGGAAAAAGTATTTGGAAGTTGCTTTAGTGTGTTCAGTCATGCACATTTATGTTTTTACAGACTGTTTATCTACTTGAACCAACCCTAACTCTAACCCTACCCTTGAACCCCGTCATTTGAGGATTCAGTCTCATTGTGGCTGCACAAGCCCCCACAGAATTTAACACAGTCAATTATCTTTGATCAAATTTGTCTGTTATCCACCTCTTCATTGTGTTTCCTCAGACCAATCCTGTGGCCTTCATCCAGTTGCATAGCGATGTTAACTCTGCCTGCCATGCAGCATGTGTATTCTCAACACACGCTGTCATACTCATTTATTTTTACATTTCTTAATCTTCTCATATAATAAAATTCATGTCCCTAACTCCTGTCACAGTCCATGCTGTATTTATCCCTGCTGTTTTCAATAGTAAGTATGTTAAGCAAATTGCAGCATTTACTTGATGATTGCTTCCAGCTAGCCAAGCGTTTGTGTTGTAACCATTGTCTGATTTTGACGTCGGGTTGATCTGGCCTAACCTCTTTGACTTGTTGTTTCTCTACCAAATTTCTCCTCTGAAATGGATTTTCAAGATCTTATTGAATTTGAAGGCAGTTCATTAATAACAGGTTGCAAAGCGCAAAATGCTTAGTAACCCGAGCAGAAGCCTCACTCTTATTGAAAACAACTACAAAGAAAGATTTTAAAGAGTGATTTACAGTATGCGTTCATCACTTCTCGTCTGGATTATTGTATTGCAGGGCTTCAGAGTGTCCAAAATCCAGCCACCAGACTTTTAACCAGATCACAAAAGCATGATCTTACCAGCATGATCATATATCTTAGCTTCCCATCACTGTTTGCCTGTCTGTTGTAGAATTAAATTGAAAATGTTACTCATGACTTTTAAGGCCCTGTACGATATGGCACCAAACTAAATCATTATTCACCAACCCGTAGCTTCAGATCCTCTAATAAGGCCCTGTTGGCTATTCCCCTGTCAAGGCTGAAGGAACAGGGCTTTGGCTGAGGATAATTCACTCCCTTCTTTTAAAGTGTCTCGGGAAAGGTACTCCTACTCTATGGCTTTTGTTTAATTATTTTATCTGTTTTCATTGTTTTATGGGTTATTTTATTTGTGGACTGTGATTTTGTATTCTTTTCTTTTCTTTGTCCTTGCTTGTGAAGGATTTTGTAACAGTTATTTTGAAAAGTGCTATATATTTAAAGTTATTATTACCTGCGCTGGTGTATGTCTTTTGACCTCAGTGACATTTATTTACATTGTGATAAAACCTTTGATTTGTTTTTTTCCCCATTACGCCTATAAAGCTCTGACAACACTTGCCAGTTGTAACCATAGACTGTAAAAAGAATGGACGTAGCACCCGTGACGTCACCCATTGGTTTGGGAGAGTGTGTTTTGTGACTCTACTATGGGCATTAGGACTGCGCCATCTTGGATTTTAGTGGGCGTGTATTTTCCATATTTGGAGGAGAGGCGGTAACTCTACGGGTCAGCCGGGGTCAGCCGGCCGAGATCCCGCCCACTGAACTCGAATTAACCGCACCGAACGGAGCTAGCCTGAGGCTAATCAGCTAGGCTAGGCTAACAAGCAGCTACTGGCAGCAGCTACCCGGCAGTCCAGCCTCCAGCACAGCGACCTGACAGCGACTCGACCGCAGGTAACGTTAAGTTCCTTATAAAACAAATATAACGCTGCAGCACTTGAAATAATGTTTTATTGAGATTATACTACATAAGAGATAAAGTTAAATAAGTCCGCTGGGGACCAAAACTCATCTTAATCCTCAGATCCTGTTAGAAATGACTAACGTCCTCCTGTTGTTTGCAAACACACACCATGATAAAGTTAAAATAGGTATTACAATATTTATTTTTTGTTGGAGCTGGAGCTTCTGGGACTGGTTCTCGTTTTAGTTTTTTTTTACGGCAAATGTTGATCAAATGTTAAATCTGGTGAAAATCAGAGACAAAATCACTTCCAGTATCATCAGCCTGATGAAATCCCTCAGCTCGATCCCCCCCAGCGCGCCCCAGGGGGCGTTGAGTCCCCTGGGGGCAGCGCGAGTAGCTTTAGCTACCCCGGGAGCCGCGATACACAGAGAATTATAAGGTGCAGACCATGACGCAGACAGGAGATCTTTAAGGAGCGTGATGTACCTTGCAAAAGCCACCTCTCTGCAACCTATGAACATTATAGCATGATCACAGCCAAATGAAAAATCTGATGGTCCATAAAATGTGGCAACAGGATCTGAGGGTTAAACGTTACTACTCTGTGAAATTACTATGTAGAATAATGTAAAGAAAGTCTGTTAAGCATTTTATACACTTAAATATTTTTTTAAAAGAAGTGAGATACAGGGTCCTCACATGACAGGGATAGATATAGATAAATCGACTCAATAGTACATTTAATTGTTAAATTGTGCTAAACTTAAACAGCCTCAGCAATAAAATGCATCATATGCAGTGATTCATCAGTGATATCAATCCACAAACATTCTATAACAGTAAAACAGAGAGGGACTGTTTTTACTTTTATACTTAATTGCATTTTGCAGATAAAACTTAATGTTAACACTTTCACAAAAGTGAGGTTTTGAATGCAGGTCTTTGTAGTGGAGTATTTTCACAGTGTGGTATTAGTAGGCTACTTTTACTGAAGTAAGGCTTTTCAATACTTTGTACACCACTGGTTACAAAATGTTTGTCTTTCTTTATATTTAGAAAATGGAAAAGAAAGCTGCCCAGGCCCCAGCCAGGCACCGTCCAGCCTCTGCTGGTTGCCCAGACCAGGCCCCCGGCCAGCTTCCACGCCCGGACCGCCCGCAGCAAGGACTACAGCCTCACATAGGGCGCTCCACCAACTGAGCCAAACACTGCCCCTATTTTTTTATTTTATTTTAAAAGTTTATTTATTATTTATTATATATACTGATTGTTTTGTTTGTTCATTGTCTGTTCATTTAAAGAGTACCTCATGTTCAAATAAATAATTTTCATAATTGCACTCCTTTTGTCTTCTACACTTACTGAAAATGTTAAAAATGTCATAGTCAGTTAAAAGGAATATCAACTTAAACTCAAATATTAACCATTAAAGCTCAAGTTTTTACCCACCAATTGCAAAGTGTTACTTAAAATTGTAAAAATTCTCACAACAGTGTTTCTGTTTTTTGACCTTTCCAGGGAGTCCATGGGACCTTAGAAAGTCTTTACAAGTAAATATTTTTTTCAAATGTGCTAAATCATATGTCTATGTCTTACCTTTACTAACGGTAGAACTCTATTATGTAGATAATTATCTACCTGCATGAGAAATCTCTCCACATGATTAACTGATTTTAAGATTAATTAAGGTTTAAGATGCATGTTATACATCTAGTTTTAAGAAAGTCAGAAAAAAGAACATTTCTGAGTATCTGTGACAACAGGTGGCAGGCAGACGCTGAGTTCATGCTCAATACAGATTTTATTGAAAGCACAGGGCAGGATTGGGGGGGCTGGAGAGCAGGGTCCAGTTCTGTCTCCTCATGCTGACAACCCACTTGTCCAGCCTGTCTGGATCACCTAGAGGGAAACTTTAAAATGACACATATAGGTGCTCAGCAACTTATAGATCAGAGGTCACAAACCGTTTTGATACTAACAGCTATTTGAGGATATGGAGTAATAAAAAGGGCTTTGCTTGATAAAAAGTTCCTAAATAACAAAGTTACACAGTTCACCTTTAATAATAATACCAACAATGAATATAATAAGAAACATAAATTGTATTTATTTATGGGTGCTCTGATCTTGTTTTTGAACATTTCTGAGATCAGTATCACCAATACAACACAGATCACTAACCCTAACCCTTATTCATTTAAGTTACTCTTGACACTGTATATAAGTATTATTAAACGAAAGACAATAATAATAATAATAATATTAAATGAAAGATAATACACAACATTATGTATATTCTATATTATATCCCGCATTAAACGGACTCTGAGAACACAAAACACACCACAACAGCAGCTAACATTAGCTGCTCTGGTCATCTGTCATAAAGTCATTATACAGTGCCAAAATCCAGGTAACATATATTTTATACAGTCTATGGGTAAAATAGTACTACAGTTTACTCACCGAAAAAACTGCAACACAGAATCCTTTGTCGGTCGGTTAGTACAATCAACAGCACAACTCGCCATATTGCCAGCTAAAAACTACCCGAAAATAGGCAAACAAACACGGACACCGCAGCGCCTGTCTGCTGGATGTAGCCGCGGACCTCTGGGTGTAGCCTAGCCTAGCCTAGCCCAACCGATGCTTTAGCATAGAGCTAACTGCTGGCAACAGTCTATGAACCTGTGACTCAACGTAGCCACGCCCTAATTTATGCCAGAATTTTAAGCCTAAATAACACTTAAACAAAAAAAATACAAAAAAATTCACCCCCCCCAGAGTGTTCACTGAGGTGGAAACTATCGGTAAAGACCAAAAAAGTCAAAGGGACCAGGCTTTAAATATGTTTTTTTAAGCTGTAAAGTCGGCTATTTTAACATGGGGCTCAATGGGAAATTGCTCACTTCCGGGACCAGCCCCCAGAGGCCGCGGGGGGAACTGCAGCTTTTTGAACGCGGAAGTGGTCCTCACTCGGAGAACCCACAACTCCCCCCTTGGTTGTAACTCTAGGTGGACTAGCTAGTTTAATCACTGTAACTGTTACTTTTCCATTTATGCTTTGGTGAAAGGTTTCAGTCACTCGTCTCCATGACAACCAGATGCTATCCTCCAGCCGCTTGTTTAATTACATATCATCCCCACCGGAACTAATTAAACAAGGACGTAAACGTTATCTAAAGTTACAGACCATTATCAATTACCAATATCAATAAGGAAGTTCAGAGAAACAACGGTAGTAACACTACCTATTCACAATGCACGACAAAATATGACAGTTTCCGAGACTCCTAGACATAACAAAACTCCATGTGCGCGAAATCAAAGTAAGTAGGTTTGTTTTATGTCTAAAACGCGGTATTTCTGTCTAGCGACCTGTCATAAGTCAGCCTGTGGAGTCTTTCTCAAGCAACCACCTGTTTTCCCACTGGACACAGTTTTAATCGTTGGGACACATTAGGTTTCATCATGTTTACTTTCAAATGTTTCTATGTGGATTCACTTTGAACCACAACAGACACTGAGGCTGAATAACGTTACAAAACTCACCACAAGAGGAAAACCTCAAGACTGACTTTCATCTATCTTCGTAGTATTGTAAGTATCGACCTAATATGTTAACCCATACAATGTACCAGATGCCGTATCTGTGCTTACTGTTAAAATACTACTTTCAATAAGTAGCAGAGTGTTCAGATCTTGATAATTAGCTACATAGCTAACGTAAATCATTTTTCTTTCAGACTGCATTAAAATGGAAGGTCAAGGAGAAAGTTCGTGCAGAAAATGCTGGACTTACATCGCCCAGACCAAAAAGATGTTAACAGTGTCCAGCCTGGTTGGCGTTGTTCTGGGTAAGTGATGCCTCCATAACATCACTGTCATAGCTGCTAGTTTCTTGCTGTGCAAAGGTCTGTGACTTGGCTAGGTCAGCTAATTCAAACAAATATGTTTGTTGTTGCTGCTGTTGTTGTTGTTGTTGGGTTAGTGAATGTTATAGTGAATTAGCTCATAGTTTAACTAACCCGGCTAATTAATAACTTACTCCTAACTAAAATATGACAATACCCTCTGATTCTGCCACACTTAAATACATGCTTAACACCATCTGACATTTGACTAATTCACGGTGAAGTTAACGTCCACATAAGCACAGTATAGAGAATTTCACTTATGAGGCCACGTTACATACAGTCTATGCCATGGCATTGGTTGCACATCCTGTTGCCAGGGCAACCATGCGATTAATGTGTCTCATCACCCCCGGCTAAACAGCACCATCTAGCGGACAGTTTATATCACTGCACTTGCTCTACCAATCAATCAACCTATATACAGGGTTGGGAAGGTTACTTTGGAAATGTAATACTACACTACAGATTAGTAGTTACCTTATTTAAAATGTAATGTAACTATTTTAATAACTTTATCAAAGTAATGGATGCAACTTATGACATTTCATTACTTAATGATTACTTTTAACAAATGTTATTAAGCACCAAAATCTAAGTTTGGGTGTTTTTCATGGACACTGATATGATTTATAAAGGAGATCATTTCTTATAAAGCAAGATTCATCTCTCATTTGAAAATGTATTCATTTGTTCATGTAGATTTTGGAATATAAAATAAGATTTATGAAAAAAGTCAAAAGTTTGGCATCGGTTTAATTGATACTGTGACATTCAGTAACATGTTAAATATTAAAAAATGAGGAGGAAACCCTCCTGAGCAAAGTCTTAAAGGTCTGACTTCAGATGTAATCCCCTTTGAAACCATCAACTAATTAAGTAACTGTAATTTAGTTCCACATTTTTTCTCAGTAACTGTAACAGATTACAGTTACATTTATTTTGTCATTAAAGCTACCCTTACCTTTGTTACATGTTTACAGGCTTTTTTGTTTAGGTTAAAATGCCATAAAGTAATGGCACTCTTAAATGTTAGAGAGATCCAACAGGCATAGAAACTAATCATTATTCCATTCTCATAATATTCTGTGAAAACTCTGACCAATCATATCATTCGGTCCGAATGATATGATTGGCCAAGCGACCTGCCTGTTTTCCCCTTCTGCATTACGTAATCGCAGGCACCCTCCCGGAAGAGAGTCTGTTGTGCATCCACGGCATTATAATACATCCATGATCCACGAAGATAGCCGTAAACAGACAGTAGCGACTGATAATGACCGACAAAAGCGGGCCACGGCTTCCACCTCCAGCCGCTCCCACGGGGAAAAACAAAACTATATATATATGCACATTCGCGGAGGGGAAGGAAGTGCAGGGGTGGGACATAGGAGGGAGGAGGGGTTGTTGCTGTTCAAGTTTTTTCAAAGTGCTGTGTGAAATGCAAGAAAGGGAAGAGTAGCTTTAAATTATATAACACTGTTACATGTAACAAGTTACTCCCCAACACTCTTTATATAACACCTTTCATACAGACTAACGTAGTTCAAAGTGCTTTACAGTTGATTGAAAGGTGATTATAAAACAGAACTCTGACAACATACAGAAAATGAATAAAAACGATGAGAGAACAAAAACAAAGAACAAATGAAAAGACAAAAACTGAGACCAGTGCACGTGAGAGAAAATAAGGAATATATAATGTTTAGAAAATTTTAATAAATAAGTAATAAAAAATAAAGTAATATAAATAAGAGAGAATAAGAGAGAGACAACATTAATGGCCCAAAACAAAAATGGGTTTCATTATAAATTTTAGTCAGTGACAGAAGAAGACTGTATGTCTCTCTTAACACAGTCTCTTTTCTAAATTTTAACATTTTGGTAGCACAGTGTAGTTTGACCTTTTTTGTTACTGTTCACTGTTCACTGTTCAATCAGTTGAAACTTATGTTGTATAGTACGGTAGAGCTGAAATGATCAGTTAATTAATTGATTAGTTGGTAAACGGAAAAAAAAACACAGCTGTGATAATTGGTTAATCATTGAAGTCATTTTACAAGCAAAAGTGCCAATCATTACATGCTCCAGCTGGAACAGCAAGGACTGTTTCTCTTTTCATTTTTTCTTATATGATTGCAAACCTTTGGACTGATACTCAGACATACTGTACTGCACACGTAATGTTAAATTATATGCTCAGAGTAATATTTGTATGTTTTTGTCTTACAGGAGTTGCTCTCGGCATGACTCTGAAGACTTTCATCGTTCTGACAAGCCTTGAGAAGATCTACATTGGCTTTCCGGGAGAAGTACTCATGCGGATGCTTCAGTTAGTTACCGTTCCTCTCATTGCGACAAGTGTCATAACAGGTGAGCCACACCACACGTGTATTTCTCACTCTCTTAAAGGACCAGTGTGTAACATTTGCTGGCATCTAGCAGAACGGACTTGGCAGAAATGGAGTATAATAATCATCAGTATGTTTTAATTAGCGTATAATCATCTGAAAATGAGAACTTCGTTTCCTTAGAATGAGCCCCTTACATGTACATAGGGAGCAGGTCCTCTTCCACGGAGCCCGCCATGTTGTAGCTCAGAACAGACAAACCAAACACTGGCTCTTGGGAGAGTCCTTTGCATGTTTTGCAAGTTTCACAGCCACTGTAGGTTCTCCTACATGCTTGAAAGGGAAGGGTGAGGGCAGGGGTACTTATTTGGTTACAATCTGGAGGCCGATAAATCTTACATAGTGATACAATAACTTTTACTTTACTTTATGCAAATTATACACATAGCATTTAAAATAGCCATGCTGTTTGTTACAGTAACTATATAGGAATATATTGATCCTTTTATCTTTGGTCTGTAGATCTCACCATGTGTTGTTATTTCCAACAGGAGTTGCTAGTCTGAGTCTTGGCACCTCCAGAAGAATTACTATGCGTGCAGTGGTGTACTTTGTCACAACCACTCTTATGTCTGTGACCACAGGTAAGAAATACCGTGCATCAAAAAATAGTTTTTAAGAAACAATGAAACATGCTAATATGTAGCTTAACATACAAAACTGCACACTGAACACTAAGGTTTTTTTGTCAGTGTTAAGAGTCTAATGTATTCTAATTTTTTGCAAATTAACAACTGCATATGAATCCAAATATAATGAGTGGATACTTACCAATTAAAACCTTTTTTCCTTTTTAGAATTTGTGCCAATTTACACAGCTCTCTGTAAAATATTCTAGAAATGAACCACTGCAAATTACTCTTGAATTATTCCAGGAAATTAGAGGACCTGGAAAATAAATCATTACCACTTTCATTTTTATCATAGAAACAAATAATTAGTGAACAGGTATGACTGGAAGCTTTTATGAATGTGAAGGTTAAATGTCTTCCACAGTTTCTTTACCATGTAAAGATTATGTCTTTTATGAAGTGCTACTGAAACAGCTGAATGAAATAATTGATATAATTAGTTGTAATAATTGTATTCCCTAGTCAATCTAATATGATATTTTTTGTTTTTTTATTGGAAGAGAGTTAAATACATATAAATAAATACACATCCTATGATCTCTCTCATTTCTTTTTCCCTGAGAAGGAACCCCCTTCCCAATTGTTTTATCCATCATTGACCTGACTCACCATAGCAGATCTTACCACATCCTGATCTAAACGTCAAGGTCCCAAATATGAATTAACTAACGTGTTATAGTCCCTCTGTAGTACATCCCAGGGTTAAAGACTAAAAAACGTCATGTCAAGCTCTTTTTCTGTTTCCTTTAGAGCAAACTCTAATCGATGGAGTAATCAACAATGAAAACTCTTGTAACATTATTACTACCCTACTTATTACAGCTCCACTTTTAACAGATGAAGTGTGAGAGATGATACGTCTCACTCTGACCCTTAGGCATATGTCCTCGTCTCATCCACAACTGAAGAAAGATCGGGACTGCTCTTTAAAAACTTTTCTGAAGCCTTGTCCACGTATTGCAAGTTTTCCACAAAATCTGTTCAGTTTCACTTAAATCAAAGAGCTGATGCATCACTTACAGCGCAACATTTTAACCCAGCTGTTGTGTCTCATTGTGCTCAGCCAAGGTGAAAACGGCTGTAGACACATGCTGTTTTTGCTTCTTTCTGCGTTCAATCCTGGATTTTGCGTTGTAGGATTAATCTTTGTGCTATTGATCAAGCCTGGGGTCGGTAAAACTCCTGTGGATATTGACGATGATGATGATGATGAAAGCTTCAACACAGTCAACGCCTTGCTGGATCTAATAAGGTGAGAAGAGAGCGTGCATTCCCGTAGCCCATCATTTCCAGTTCAGCCAGTAATGTTTCAGAAAATGCTGAAACACTTCATCAGACAATTCAAATCACTAGTATGTCTTTAGGGCTACATCTGTCAGTGTTTTATTACACAGAGGTAATGTATAAAGTTAGACAAACGTTACATTATATTCTGCATTATAGGCATATTTTTACTTATCATCTTTAAGTCTTGTTTACTCTCTATAGAAACATGGTGCCACAAAATCTGGTTCTGGCAAGCTTTCAACAGGTATGTTTTATTGCTCGGGGTGTGATATGCATGCTATTTCCTCGTGTGATGGAGACTGTGTCATATTTATGATTTGTTTATTTGTTTATTTCTTAGTACAAGACTCAGAGAGTGGAGTTTGAAGTTGAAGTACCCGATCAAAATTCCAGCCTGGAAACAGTAAACAGTTTTTCATTCTCCACCATCCATGTGCAGATAATATAGTAAGTTGCTCTCATCAGACCATTGTTCTCACTGAGTGGGTCGTCTTGTTTCAGAAAACCACAGAAGTGCGTCTGGTGGGCAATCAGATTGATGGCCTGAATACTTTGGGAGTGATTGTCTGGTCTTTTATCTTTGGACTGGCCCTCAGGAAGATGGGTGATAGAGGGAAACTCTTTGTGGATATTATGACTGCCATCAACGAAGCCACCATACACGTGGTTAGACTGATAATAGGGTGAGACCAAATGTCACGTGTGATTTTCTTCTGCATAGTCAGTATAATATTTTTAAAAATATTTTATTCATTCTACACATCCACGTTTTTATCTATGTACAGACAGACAGTAAATATCTTACAATGTGCACTGAATGACCTGTTAAAGTGGATTGTTTTCTCTGTGTGTGTTATTACCAAAAATAGTAAAACTGATTACAGCATATCACATCTTTCACTCTACTTCTGCCCCTGATTAACATTTTTCGTCTTTCTAAATGGTTCCATGTTCAGTTATTGTTACATATTGTTATTTGTTGTTAGTTTTTTGTAATGGTAATCTATTTCATTGTTTCATTTGTCTTAAAGTTTTGATACGTTTTCTTGTAAAGCTGTTCTCCATTAACAAACTGATTGCAGCACTTCCTTCATGTTCCAGCTTCTTGCCAATAGGAGTGATGTTCATGACTGCCAGTTATGTTGTTGAGGTTGGAGATGACTTTGAGACTGTGTTCAAGCTCGGAAAGTTCACGGCGGTGGTTATCAGTGGGTATGTTATGTTGGTATGGTTCTTCTGGTATGCGGTGTTTTTCCACTGTTACAGTTACCTTGTGATTGTGAATTCAATTTATTGCTGTCAGTGGTTTTGTTTCTATCATCAGCAGCTTTCAGAGCTTTCAGTTTTTGCTCTTTTTCAGACTTGTGGTCCACGGAGGAATAGTTCTGCCACTGATCTATTTAGTGTGTGTGAGACGTAACCCCTATAACGTCATTAAGGGGATTTCCCCCGCCTTAATTAGGGCCATACTCATCTCACGCAGGTAGGCGAATTGTAACTTTGATCTTTATTTCAGTTTTCATTAGTGTTATATCAGAGAGAGACAGCTAGATACAGAGGATAAACACGTAGATATTTAAGAGCTAATGGAGGATCACTGTGTCTTGAAGCTACGCGTTCGCTCTGACTTTCCATTGTTGCGAGGAAGTAAACAAGATTGATAAAAGAATCACTCGCTTCATGCTGCCCATTGGGATCAATGTCAACATGGACGGAACAGCCCTTTATGAGATGGCTGCAGCAGTTTTCATCGGCCAGCTCAACCACATTAATCTGAGATGGAGCCAGTTATTCACCATTGCGTAAGTCACAATCATTAATTTATTTCTTCCTGCTCTGTTTGATAATTGAAAAAGTGTCAACTTTGGTTGTGCTTAAAAAGCATTTGTTACAGTTGAATCGTATTAAAAACATGCAAGTAGCTCATGTTTAGTTAAACAGTAATATAAGAATATATATTTTCATTTTACAGATGAGCATAATTACTCCACTATGTGGCAATTCATGCTCATCTGTTTCCTCTGCAGTATGACAGTTGCAGTGTCCAGTGTGGGTGAAGCAGGGATCCCAGCCACAGGGACAGTCACCACGCTCTTCATTTTGACCGTCATCGGAATACCTGCGAGGGAAGCTTCCCTTTTGCTGGCTATAGAATGGCTGCTGTAAGTTTAACCTGTGATTTTGGCAGGCAGAGATAATTGCACCTGTTCATTTTGCTTCTGATATCAAACAACAGAGTGTAAAGATGTGGATACTCTGCTTTCATCTATAACTGCTGTTTGTTTTCTCTCAGAGACCGTGGCAACGTAGCTGTCAACGTCCTGGGAGACTGCCTCGGCGTGGCCATCGTTGAGCATCTGTCGAGAAAAGAACTGCAAGACATGGATGCGCGAGGACAGACCCAGACAAGGTGCAATTTTACTTGACTCCTGTGTTATTTTTTTTTTTTTTCCCCCATTAAAAACAGCATCAGCAAAAATATTAAGTACTTTTTACCCAGTGCATTTCTAGGCAACACCTGGTTTTTGCAGCATTTTTCAATCTTAATGAAACTGTTACTCACAGTTACCCACATTCGTTTACATGGAGATTTAAAAAATGGGTCTGTGTGTCATTCAGAGACTTGCCACCATATCCTGTCACTGACGAAGGAGAGCTCGTGGTCCAGGTGCAGATTCATACCCCAGGACAGGCAACAGCTGCAAGCCAGCAGCCGAAGCACAAACATATGTAGCCTCAGCTCAGCGTGAACCAGGTCTGAGCATTAACAGCATGACCAGGGCTGACTTTTAAAATAATTATCACCTGCCAGAAATTGCACTGTCTCTTTGATTTGTTATCATTTTGTTTGTTTGCCATCACATTTATCACATGTTTTGCTTTTGGATTTTGTCAGTTAGCTGTAAAATAAATGTTTCTGTTTGGATCAAATTAACAAATATCGACTCACAACTGTAAATTCAATCGTAAATACAAATTTTTTAGAGACAAAACAATTTAAGAAAATAAACTTGTGTTCTTTGTATTCAGTGCAAATACAGTTTTGTTTGTGACGTGCCTTTCAAAGGATGTGTTTAAGAGTTGTGCGGTACGTATATTTAGTTTTCATTCTTCTGAGCCAAAAGAGAATTGAAAACTCTTCACCGAGGTGAGTTCAAAAACATGCTTACGAGGGATTTATTATAGCTACTGTAGTCCAAGTCACTATATTGATTCTCAAACTGGATAGCTGGACATTCACAAGTTTCTATTTGAAAAGAATAATAAGATGTGAGGTATGGCACACCACAGCAGCATTTCAATCTAAACATTAAATACACTTTAAAACAGAAGAGGTGATTAATGTTGTGCTTCAGTGAGATATTTCTCATTCAGAACATAGAGCTGCGCAGTTGGCAGGAACATGAAGCAGGCATATACAACATTTTACAGTATACATAATGCATATTATATTACTATAGACTTAAAATAGAAAATTCATATCGGCCTAGGCTTGATTGAACATCACACTTACAGTTTGATTTAACATGTTTAACTGTCCTGTGCAAGTGAGGATCATGATATTAAAATACACCAATAAGGCTTTATGGGTCTTGCATTAAGAACTTATCTTCAGGTCCAGTGTCAAAATCTAGTTTTATGACTATTATTTCAGTTGATGTTGTGTTATATTGGATGTATGCTGTAACTTCATTGCCATCTAATGGTTTACATGACACAGTATTATGCAGTGACTTGATCATATCCATCTGTCACTTTCTATGCCATCTTATCTTTTGGCTGAAAATAAGATTTCATATTGGTGAAGTGATATTCCAAGCACACAACAGGTAATGGAAGAGGGAATCAACATGTACCATACACGCATAGGAGCATGTTCTGGACATGTGGATTGTTTTCTTGATCCTTTCTGTCACTCAGATAGGAGGGAGATTGTGTGTGGATGTGTGGGTGCACATATATCAGCCTTAACATCCTATCTTGTACAGAGCTGTGGTGACTCTAGTTAACTGAGTCACTAATTTCACTGAAGTGGTTTTAAGAAATTCTTGGTTGATTGTTGATCCAGACTCCTGGCTTCCTGGTGGTCCAAAAAAACACTGTGTGAAACACCTCCAAACACCAGGAAATGCAATTAGCTACACTGAGTAAACCCTGCCAATGAAGAAAATTAATTTATGGAAAGAATGAGTGACTGTAAATCTCATCTAATGCAGATTTGGGGCTAATGTGTTATTACATCACTAATTCTTCTTTCACCCCGGGATACAAAAGTAATTCAGTTTTCAGTTGAACGTTTCTCTCCGTTTTAGGAGAACAGCAGTATTGCATTCAGGCTTGCATGTAAACTTTTCCAAAATGTTATAATTCTATCCTCTAATAAGAGGGCTCAGAAAGGCACACAATGGCACAGGTGTTGCATAAAAGGCCCAAATTGGCACAAGCAGTCACAAATATATATATATATTAGCGTGATGACATAATAGCACAGGAGGAGAATTAGCTGCACAGAAAGAGCTCTTTGATGTCTGTGATATACTACACCTGTTACCTTCTGTGTGTGTGTGAGAGAGAGAGAGAGAGCTTGCATGCTTGTCTGACTTTTTGAATTCTTACAATATTCATAGTCATGCACGATCCTGTTGCTACAAAATATATTCTAATTTATCTAATAGTTTCATTAAGTTCCAAGTATTTGTCATATTGTGTGACTTATTTTTCAGTTTTGTTCCATTTTTGAGTTCAGTGAATTGATGCCCTTGGGTCTGATGTTTTGTGCTCAACCTGTGAGACTAGACGTCTGGAAGAGAGCAGTGGATTCTGTCCTAGACTTAATCTGCTTTCCACTTCATACTCTGGTTTATTTCACCTTCTCACAACATCCAACACCTCCTACCACTACAATGCTCAAATGTGGGGGCCACATTTCGAGGGGTTGAAGCATACTTGTGTTGTGGCGAAGCAGAGCTGTGGTATAAAAGTGTGCTTAGTGACACAAACACAATGTGCAAGAGCTGGGCCAATGATTTTCTTCAGCTTGAGTCACAGCTAGGAATATTTTTCACTTAGCAATTAGGTGAATACTGCAGCTAATGTAATTGTCTGGCAGTTGATTAAGCAAGAGAGAGAAAGTGAAGTCTGTGATTTGCATGCAAATGACTCCCCCTTTTAGCAGTAAGAAGAAGACAACGACGAGTCTTGGGGAACAGAGAGCAGGGATGTGGCTGCATTGTGGGTTAATTTGGTTATCACCAGACCAGTGCTGGTGGAGTAGTCATTAGATGTTGTGTCTTTGGAGTAAAGGATTTGTTGTTGTGCCATAAGTCTCTTTTTTACAGATGTGGTATTCTGAGGTAAAGAAAAAAATGCAAAATGTCTCAACATCAGCTCCATGAATCTAATCAGCATAATGAAGCGTAACATCTGTAATTTAAATAGGCACAAATTTTGTGAGGGCTCTTCTACCTGCACCCTTGGGTGAAGTGATGTCAAACGAAAAACATTTGCACAGATATAGGTTTAAAGATCACTTTTGACCTGGATATAATAGAAAAAATAGTCTTGACTCAAGATTAATGTATTAGCTTTATGTGGGGCTTTCAGCATAATGTCAACTGCATGACAATGGAGTAAAGTTTAGACTCAGATAAAACGTATAGCATTTCTTCCAAGATTGTTTTTTGAAAAAATACCACTCTGTTCCTGGACCAGATTTTTAGTTACTACTAAAAGTGCCAATAGGATTTTAATGAGGTAATAATAAAAAACATATTAGACACAATGTTAGTCTGAGAGCTTCACTGCATTTTAGTCCCTGTTTACACAGATGGCACACTCCTCCAGACTGTGAGTCATAGACTGTGACTCAGTCAGTTAATGTGAAGACAGCAAACAGGTTCAGATACTGTCTCACATGGCATAAGAAGAAAGTAGTGCATTTCAGTGACTCTGATATCAGTGTGATTGTGAACACATGTTAAATATGGGTTCTTCATGGCATGTGGAACATTTGAATGAATTTCATGAAACATTTTAAAGTGTTACACAACTCTAAATTGGTGGGACATTACCATTAATAGCTGGTTTACCTAAAAACACTTTTCTGAGTGCAGTTTGTGCTTCAACCCTAACCCTTTTATCTTGTTTTATTTAGAGGCATTAAATTGTTGTCCAAACAACCTCAAAAACCTCCTCATGGAATCCATATCTGAATTTATAAAATATAGAAATATAGTTTTCACATATTTTTTACTTTAATGTGCATGTGCTAATCATAATCTAACAGTTAATAATCCGAAACCAGCAGATAACATTAATTTTGATTGACCATAATCCCTCTCAAGGGAAGCTGAAAAAGAAATAACGGTAAACAGAAATGCTAATTAACACTGCTTGAAGGCTTGTATGTCTGTGTAAGTGTGTTTGCATCTGAGGGCATGTCTGTTCTAACTGATATGCAATAACCCCTCAGGAACCCTTATCACATGCATTCAATTGTGTTTTTGTTCCCGCTGGGTGTATTGGAAAATTGAGTGAGAAAAAATGTATAAACTGACTGTTAAAACACATGACTACACCATAGCCAATGAGTGCAGCAATATAATGATATCTCATAAGGGGAACGATGGAGGAAAGCAAACATTTGATTGAACACTGTGGTGTAAATAATATCTGCATGTAATCTATCTTCTTCTTTCTATAATCTAACACCCTCCAGCAAGAGAAATCATAAAGTCCTGTTTGATCCAAATAAACAATATTGTCTCTACAGGCACTCTAGATGTGCCAATTTTCTCCAACAGTGACTCAAATAACTTTCTAAAATGTTTTAATAATTCTTTATAATGGTTCATTAGTGGTTCTTCTAACTCATTGTCTTGGATTTATTTTTTCTTGTCTCTATAGACGATGTTACAACCTTAGTAGGAAAAATGAAACTCTCATCAAGCCCACTAGATGTCCTAATAACCTTTTTGTTCTTAAGGTTTTTTAATTCATCAATCCCTGTTCACTTAATATTATCAACTGCTTTTTTATCAGGGTTGTCCCCTGCTATTTTAAGCAGTATATTGTCTAATGATTGTTGAAACCAAACCTGGACCTCTCCCTGTCAGAGAGCTATATTTCTAAACTCCATTTCTTCCCTAAAAATGTAGAAAAAGTTTTGAAAAGAAACTTATTGAAGCACTGGATTGCGCAGGGTGTTTGACAAATTTCGATCTGTTTTTATGAATTAAACAATAAAACACCTGGTGGGCATTTCTGGGACTACATTGGGGTGGTCCTCCTCGTATCTCATTGATAGGATTTTCTCAGTCTCTGTTGGTGAACTTATGTTGGACATTGCTGCTTTATCATGAATTGTCCCCCAAGGATCGGTCCTGGGGCCTATTTTATTATCCATATATATGCTGCATTAGGACAAATTATTGGTAGTTTCAGCAACATCTCCTATCATTTGTACACTGATGACAAGCAGTTATGCATTTCCTTTAAACCCGATGAGCTTGATATATTGATATTATAGCTCTATATTGAACACCTGTTTAAATGCAGATAATTGCTCCTAATAACCATTTTTACTTCATGATCAGGCAGAATCTTGTTGCCTTATCCTCATCTTTTCAGTCTAGTCTCCGTAACCTTCATGTGATTTTTGACCAATCCACTGATTTTGATGCATATAGGACTCTGACTTGACTCTCCTACTTAAGAAACATAACCGAACTCAGGTTTGTTGTGTCAAGAGCTGAATTGGAGATACTTTTATTTATTTATGTTTTTGATGTGTAGACTACTGTATTTCTCTTTTTATCTGCCTGAATAAATCTTCTTTGATCGGCTTACAAATTGTCCAAAATGCCACTGCTAGTTCAAACCTATCTTTTCTGACATTTAGGTAGCATGGGTTATTTTACATTTTAAGTTGGGGTTTTTTTCTCCTGTGTTTTATTATTTCTTGTTATTATATCTTTGACTTTACTAATTTATTGTGAAGCACTCTGTGGAGGTGTAATATAAATGAACTTTACTAATAAGTCCACTTGTGGTGTTCAGCTTGAATCTGTGCTTGAGGTGGAGGTGAGAATGTCTTCAGAGATTTGTAGAATTGTCAGTCAGTGAAGCGAAGCTGCTCTGAGGCTCCTTTGACCAGAGACCAAACATGAAAAGCCTTGCTAAAGGGCAGCCTTGGTGGTTGAATTAAAAACCTTAAGAAAAACATTCAATTCACCGCTAAAGCATAGACAGCATACCTTTTGAGAATGGTCAAGCATAAAAGTCATAATATTCTAACAGATAAGCTTATAATCATTGTCAACAATGAATTCAAAACACTGTGGTAGCTTTCTTTTTTTTTCAAATGAAAAACAGGACAGTCCACAATTTCTGTTTTGTTTTCCAGCTTGAGGAAAAAAATCATTGAAGCGTGTCTGATCATCCTGAGGAAACAAGTTGGCAGTAAGAACTGACAGTAATTATGTGTGGAGAGAAGGTGACGAAAATGTCTAGCTAATCAACGAGGTTTAGATAACAAGAGAATGAGGATGAAGGAAAACAGTCTGTGAAATGAAACATTTTTGCTCTGTTTGAAAAACCTTTTTCATAAATATTGCTCTGACCTGTTGAGGGAGCCAGTACAGTGAATTGTATAGAATCAGGTATAATCCATTCATTCAAGGATTTGACTGACGATTTTCCATATTTGTCTTACTGTCAACAAATCTCATGTGCAGAGCCAAACCAACAATTTTTTTTTACTTACAAGTATTGTGTGTGTATCTAAAGATATATCTTATAAAACATGTCAATAAGCCACCTCAAAGCACATGGCAGCATGTTACTTTGCCCCAAAGACTACAGTTAAGGTAGTCTGTTTAGAAACTACTGCAAAGACTAATAAGAGTGATTATGTTCTCAGTCTCCACAGAGTAGTCCCCTGTACAACAACCTCTTGACTTGATAGTAAGTTTGAAGAGTATTTTAGAACACACAGAATAACACAAAATCAAGAGGTTGTGATATGCCAGTCTGATGACAAAATTGTAAAATAAATTTTAAACCACCAATATGCCTAGTAAAGGCTTTTAATCTCTTTTCTTTGGTCTTTCAAAACATTTTGTTCTCATATATCTATTTTCCCTCTCTTTGCTTCCAACCCTGAAACTATAATTTTCACAGCTTCATGCTTTACTCAAACACTGTAGTGGCCAAATAATGTGCTTTGTCATGCACCTTCAATCCATCAATCAGTTTTTTTTTCTTTAAAGGCTTGCAGGGTTACAAGATCACAAGTCCTGCTGTCAGTCCCACAATGCATCAGGTGAGAAGCAGAGGGACACCCTGAAAAGACTGCCAAGTCACAGGCAAACATGTTCCTATTCACAAAGTCTGCAAACAAAGTAAATAAATAATAAAAATGTCAATCTACTGTGAGGAAAAGTTAATTATGCACTCAACATAAAATGTATGCTTTTGGGAATTCACACATTTTATTCAAGTGATGGTTTTCTGTTGCTGACTGACAAGCTGAATCTGACACAAGGCACAAACCCAGCTTACACAGCAGCGAAGCACTTCTGATCCTCCCATTCAAACTTTAAAGCACATAATGTCAAAACCGTCTGCCTGATTTTCTCCTGAATGTGCCATTTCTACATCAGAGGAGGAGGTGATACAAACTAGTTCACAGTGCTTTAAATTATAGAAGAACATTCAGCCTAACAGAGATGTTTTTTCAGTTGGGAATATCTGAAAATTTCACAGTGAATATGAAACTTTTTTTAAGTAGCTGCCACTCCAAAGATTGATTTGATTGTTTGTTTGTTTTTATTAACATGCCATGCACCAGAAGTGCTTACAAGACACCAAAACAAAAAAAAGGAACAAATAATAACAAATGAAACCAGATAACAGACATTAGAGCAATTAAACACATAAACCATCCTGATGCTTTTTCCAGGCTTCAGATACATATTTAACAAACTTAAAGACATTAAAGTTAAACCACCAGTCCATTCTATCATCATCACAGCACCGGAACATTTCTGGGTTTTTAACAGACATTTCAGTAAAATGTCTCTAATCTTTTATTTTTGGTGAATTACTGGATCATTACATTGGATATTGGATTTGAAAATGAAAACATCACTATTAAATACCACCATAATATACACCAAAATCACTATTTGGTGGAGCTTAACAACTCGTAGACATCTGAAATGTGACCCCGATTACATACTGCTTTTTGTAAGACGTCAAAAGCCAAACAGGTCGGAAGTTTCTTCTTTAATAATGTGTTATATATTAAAAGCTTGTTATACATTTTGTCAATTCTTGATCTCAGAAATAATTAAAGCTGTGAATTGAAAGCTCAATATTTCCCTCTGACATGTCGTGGAGCGAAGTGTAAAGTAGCATTAAATGGAAATATTCAAACAAAGTAGGCTACATGTACCTCAAAAGTACAGTACCTGAGTAAATGCACTTTCCACCACTGGATAAATCTTCCTGATAATGAGTCAAAACCCTTTTGCACAATTCACATCTCAGTCGTCTCAAATCTTACTCATCACTCATGCTGCTTCACAGTACTCATCTCATCTGCATGCCCTCCTTTATGGTCGGTTTAGACTCCATGAGGAGAATCACAAAGGAATAATGGCTTTTACCTTTCAGCATGTTTTGTGTTAAATGCCAGATTTTGTGCAGCCACAGAGTCCAGCTCTTAGTAGGTAAATGTCAAACTGCACTTTCTTTGCTTAAATACATTTCTAATGGTTTGATTGTGACGAGATGATGGTTCATTCATTTGCTTTATCACCCCCTTCTGGACAAAAAGAAACATTGCAACACGTACTATAATTGAGTATCTTTGGTCAATAATCCTTCACTATGTCTGAACAACTCCCTCTCAGACTCCTTTCAAAGCAAAGTACTAACATTTAATTAAGAGGATTGGAATCTATTGAAAGCCAAAGTCCTTCAGATCTAATTATTCTCCACCTATAAAGCTTTTATCTTTAAACGATAGAAAGTTTAAAAGCGTTTGATCATAAACATACGTGGCGACAGTCACCTTTAACACATTTTCTGATCAAATGAATTATAAATATTGAAGTTGTAAATGACAAATTGCGCAAGTAACATGATTGCCACTGGATGATGGAGGGTCTTGTTTTTAATTGAGGAGTCACAGACTATGTTTGAAGATGAGGAGTTGTTGGTTACTCACCATGAGTAAAAGACAGCAGTGTCAAGGAGCCAGTCTGATGAAATTACCTCATGCTGCTTTCTAAGATTTCTACAGTTGAGTCATACTGTCAGTAAATGTATCCACTTAACAGTTTTACTAACTGGAGAGACAGACATGTTCATTAACTACCTCGATTTCTCACAACTTGTATTTCTACTTACTGTATAGCTCAGAACAGTTTATGTTTTATGAAGCAACACTTCCACCTAGTGTCTTTCAGTGTGAATTACATGCAGAAGAAAAAAGCTGTAAAAACTGGGCTTCTGGTTATTGTTTTCAACAATTTTCTGATAAAGTACATAATAAATTACACATTGCTACAATCTTTTCACCTGGGGGAATCATTTCACTTTTTCTGGCGATATGGTGCACTTAAATAAATAACCACAATACCACAATATAGAGCTTTAAATTTTTATAAGACTTATAAAAAAGAAAAAACATAACACAATAACCAAGGCATGTCATACATTGTGTTTTTTCTTTGTTTCTCTGAGGAGTATTTACAAACAGGCTTATGTACAGATAGCAATAACTCAGAAATGGAAAAAGCTACATATAGTCTAGCACAAACGACCAGTTAGCGTAATGATAATATATTTGTTATGTACAGTGTAACTGGCAAGGCTAGAGCAAGAAAGAACATAAGGGTTCTGCAAAAGGTTTAAATTAATTTCAAGTATCTGTCTTGAGGTTTCATGGAGGTTTTAGTCCGATGGACGCAGATTTCCAGCGACTCTCAAATGAAACCAAAAATCTGGGTCAAGCTGCAGACTGTGTAGTGTGGCTGGGAAAGGACAGGAGGAGCTCTAGCCGTTGGAAAAAGACAACACAGACAATGCAACAAACGTGGCGACACAGAACAATCACTTCTCTTGATAAATGCCCACTTTTTAAGAGACTTCTAACACCACCGACGAGAATCTCTTTTCCACATATAAAGTGATATCCAGCTTATTGGCCTATAGCACCTTTTTTTACTGCTTCAAATAACAAATGTGCAACAGGCAACAAAATAAAAATAAAGAAAAGACAACAACAGAATAACAACAACAAACAATTTGAAACATAAATATACTGTTCCTCAGGGAAAAAAATGGTAGCTGCTGACATCTTTTCTGTACCTGTTTTTTGGGAAAGAGGACTCAAGTCCAACAGGTTTCAGAACCGTTCTAATGTTTCTGGGCTTTGTAGTTTGATTAAACATCTTAGGTATTCAAAAGTAAGACAGTCGACATTCTGACGCCATTTAATTGTCTCTCAAACGAAATTCACAACTCCCACAGCGGAGTTTGTCAAAAAAAAAAAATCATCTTCATCGTAATGTTGTATGTTTCAACAAAACAGTACAGAAAAACTTAATAGTAACTGCAAAAGTAGTAACTGATTCATTACCTAGTACCTTAATGGTAAATTAAGGATCTACATATAGTGAAACCAAGGTCAGAATTGCACAGACAGCTGCATGAAAGAAGTAGCTTGTTACGACAGAGATCTGGCTATTTTTCTAGGTTAGCAGTAGATAGGCTTAATCTATTTATAAAGCCACTATTAAGAAAAGTGTGGCCTAAGCACAGGCCACTTGTCCTATTAACGTCTCCAAGTGCATAAAACGCTAATGCTACTTCACGACGTTCATATAACAACACTGTAGGGCATGTTTTCCTCCCTTGTTTACATTTCAATCTAGTGTATCCGTTTTTGGAAGGAGGAAACAAAAGTCCATATACAACACGACACAGGCTGCAGCCAGTGCCGTGGTCTCTGAAGTCCCCCTAAGGCATGTCTCAAACAGCACCCGTCCAAGCACACTGCTTTCGACAAGACTTGCACTGTAACCCTCAAACCAGGAGCACCATAAAGACTCTAGTGTAATTTTAAGACGTTAAAGTAAAGCAGCAGAAAAAGTGATTGCAATTTATGTTTTTGTGTGGCTAAATGTAGAAAAGCCATCCGTTTTCTAATTAGAAGTCAAAAACAAATCACGCTACCAGAATGGTGGAGTGAAATTTAGGACCGTCCTCTCAAAATTAGTGCATTTCCTGGGCAGCAGGGTACCATTTGAGAATCTGCTCATTTACTAGGCTCCGCCTACCCCCACTCCCCTCTCCCCTCCCTCAACTGCTTCCTCTCTCAGCAGACAGTGAGGGGCAGCGGCTCACTTTCACGCCGCTGATTTTTCTTCAACAGCTGGATGCGGTTGTGGCAGTAAAACTTGATGGCTCGCCAGTCACGATGGTTGCTGACCAATAAGGGGCACTGCTGCAGGCAGCGCTCACAGTCAGCCTTGGCGGGGACACGAAGCTCTGTGATGTTTTGGGTCAAGTGCTCCTCGACTGCTGCACGCTCTGCCTCTGACCAGGGACGCTTCAGGACACCACGCTTTCCTGAGAGGACAAGAGGAGACAATGGAGTCAGTTTTTTCCTGCTTTTCTTTCCAAATTCACCAGTCATAGTTGCACACTGAAGCTGAACATGAACAAACTTCATTGTTCAATAGACACTGAACTATAATCCAGCCTTTAGGACCAGGAAAACACAAATTGAATCCCTATCATACCATCTCAGTCATTTTTTCCTTTTGAATAAATATCATCTGCATCTTTTAATTATGAAAGTAATGTTAAAAATGTAATATAACAAATGTAAAGAAACAGTTGTCTTCATTAGCAGTTAAAACCTTTTGATACCAGGTTCAAAAAGGCAAAAATTAAGTCCACACAGAGTCTGCATGCTGTTTTTGCTCCTGTAATAATTAGAATTATTATCTTTTGCTTTGACAATACTGACTGTCTGACAATGTAAGCTGCAGTACTCAAAACTACTAGTTTAATCTGCCACAATTTTGATAATCGATTATATTATTTTAAAAGTAAGAATGTTAAAAACCTCAATGGCTTCAGCGTTTTTATAGTCTGTTATGATAATAAATTGAATACCTGTTGATTTTGGATCATCAGCTGAGCAAAGAAAATATCTCAAAAGATATCACCTTGCGCACTGGGATAATGTGACAGGTATGTTTCACTGTTTTCTTGTGTTTCATTTTAAAGCTGTAATTAATAGATTTAGCGAGAAATAGATGGCACTTTAATGGATGATTAAGTAATAATTGATAGCAGCCTTGTTTCAGACTCCAGTTTGTTACAAGCTAATATTGTTTTGAACTGGTGCCTTTAAATGTATGGTGGCCCTTAAGTATAAAACATATACAAAAGCAAAAGTATAAACATAAGGAAATTGGTTCTAAATCTAAAGATGCTACAAATTTTGAATCACATACAAAACTGGAAACACAAACATTAAGCTTAATCTTACTGACTTAGGTACCTGCAGATGTCACAGATATACTTTCTGTCATATCTCACTTGTGCTTTATTCAATCATTACGATTTTTCATTACTTTTTCAATCAATTTGTTTCTAAAGACTTCATATCATTGTTTTCTCTTTCTGTTTTAATTAGTGCTTTCTAAATATACCAATGTTCGAGAGGCCTTGGGGACTCTAGTCAAATGCACCCAATTCCGCAAATGCATTTTTAATAGATGAAATTATTTATTGAGTTCATGTTTGCCATGGATCCTAATTTAAAGTAACACACATTATCAGAGTGTGGGGGGTACACTCTGTCTTTCATTTTGAAGCCTTTGTAGAAATATTGTACTTGTGATAAAAGCTGCAATTTGTATTCAACAAAAGTATACATTTTCAAGTTACACAATATACAATTGAATTGTAACTTTTCCTAAAAGTAGTAACAGTAATCTGTTCTTTTAAGAGGACATAAGTTAGTTACATAACTAATAACCTTTTGAGGAGAAACAAGTTATTGGATATGATGGGTTAGGGTTAGGGTTTATTAAAATAGTTTATTCAGTCAGAAGTCCTTGCGTGTTAAATATATTGATAGGGTGAGAGTTAAAAGAAATAACAAACATCAAATACACATCACTAACTTGCATTTACAGTTCATTTTAAATTGAAATCACTACATATAAATAATGTAATTTAGCCCAATCCACATAAAGCTTTCATCCACTCTCACACTGATTCTAACTTTAATGTAAGACACTGATCATTCTCACCCTCTCAAACATCAGTTGTTACTTTTAAATGTAAATTCTGAACTTGTAAATATTATTTCATATTATTTTATTTCTCTTGAATGTGTCCTTAAAAGTGTTTTCTTTCTTTTGACCAGTGAAGCATCCCTGCTGCGATAAAAACCTACTGATACACCTTGAGCTTCACCTTCTGAATAGCCTGTGTCATAATGTATTTTTTCCCCCTCTTCTTGTTTTCTTGGGTTTTTTCACATTTTGACATCTTAGATAATAATTATTTTAAATTAATTTATAATTTTATTATTTATGTTATTTAGTTGTTTCATCATTTTGTTCATTGGGTGTTTTTGCAATAGTTTTTTGTTCTTTCTGGCACATTTTTTTTACCTCTAGGTGTGAATTCACTTTCACTTAAAACCCAAACAAACCTGATTTGGGCTGACCTGAGCCTCTCTTGCGGTTGACAAGTGGAGGCGGAGGAGCTGGAGGGGGTGGCTGCTGGGTGTTTTTGAGCTTCTTGGGTCGTCCCACACGTCCGTTGTTCTTGCCCTTCCTGACATACAGCAGGGTGGGTGTTGGTGTCGGGGTCGGAACAGGAGCAGGGGCAGGCGTCTCGGGCTTCTCCTTCATCTGCTCCCCATCAGACTCTCCCTCTGAGTACGAGTCTGCAGAGTTTCCTGACATGACTGGAAAGAAGGAGGGAAAGGAAGTGTTGTAAGAAGAGAGGGGGGAAAGAAAAAATAACTTATTAGTCTAATGTGTCACAAGTCTATACGTTTCCATTTCAAACACTTCCCATTCACACAAAAATCCACAAATACTGGAACAGCCAGTAAATGACCGGCAGCGTAAAGGGAGGGATGACACAGCTTTACTTGGACAACAGTCGCACTCATTCGTTCAGCCATTCATCCACCTCACCATCCAGCTCCAAGCAGATGTGGTTCAGGCTCATTCCTCTGAACAGCACTCCATCTCGCTCTCCACATAGCACAACTCGGCCCACTCTGCCCATCAGGCCTGGGTCTTGGCCAATTCCGGCACAGTTCTGTGTCACATGGTACTCTCTCTCCAGGAAGTGCTCCAGCCTCTCTACGGCGTTGCCTCCTACCTGCCCGGGCTCCTCTCCCTCTCCAAGAAGCAGCAGTTGGGTCAGGATTGCTACCTGGCGCCGAACCCTGGTCTGGGTCAGGGCTCGGGGGTTACGGGTGCCGCTGGAGCGGGCCAAGCTGCGGAGGAGGTCAGTTCCTCGCAGTGGTGTGGCAGGGGAATGGTAGGGCCTGGCGAAAACATATGGGTTTGTGGGGTCCACTCCCACATCTTGCCGTGTCTGCAGGAGGAGCTCCAGGCAAGGCTCGCAGTGAGGGGGAAGAATGAGGGGTTGGATTCGTCCACGTTTACCCTGGACCCCTACTCGAGGGAGGTGGGGAAGCACCAGACGCTCAAAGGGGGACAGGGAAGCCTCTAGTGGGGTGAGAGCCGGGGGGGCACCAGGTGGAACGGGTACAGGGCACTGGGGAGTGATGCGAGCTCGGTATTCGGCGATGGACAGCTTTGAGACCTCACACTCACGTCGTCGGTTGTACAGGATGAGGAGCGCCAGGCTGGAGTGACACAGAAGGCGCCAGGCCTCGGCTGACTGTAGCTGCCGAGACAGAGACAAGAAGGCAGAGTGCTGCAGCCGACGGAGGTACAGAACTAGAGAGGACAAGGATGAGAGGAGGGGCAGCATGTGGTGACGTCCCGAACTGCTGGAAGTGGAGAGAGAAAGTGAGTGAGTTAGTTCACTTATTCATCTTTTATTCAACAGTATTAGTTTCTGTTTTTGGGTAGTTTATTGCAATATCCTACAGTCAGTTTAATATACCAGCTATCATGCAATTTGTGCGCACAATTTAGCGATCCGATCCTTTCAATTAGTAACTAATCTCTGAAATTACACAGTGTGAGCACAAGTTATCTGTTTTATTGTGCCCTTGTATTAATTCATTTCCAAAGGCTAATTATGCCAGCAAAACTGAAATTACAGGATGCTGTGGATAGTACAGTCATTCAGGGAAGGAAGAAGTGTTACTTGGCCAGTGCCTGTATCCTGATAAGAGACAAACTAGAGTACATTCATTTTAAATTATAAGTGTTAAATTGTGTATTCATGTCTTTTGTCCTTGTCCTCTCAGCACTCTTTCTCTTACAGTGACGCTACATTGGGTGTTTTTCAGCTGTGCGTTGAGTCAACTTTGAAAAATAGATTTGTAAGGTAGTGTACAATCTGGCCTGACAAACGTGAATATACAGTGGTTATGACTGTGAGTGCAATTTTCTCTTATATTTGAAATCTTAAACATATTTTTATGGAGTTACTGTTAATTACAATCAAGAGAACATATTAAGCAGTTGAAGGGGAAAAAAGTACCTGCTGAGGTGCATGTTACAGACACAATCTCACAGATTTGCTCTCAGAGCCAGATAAGACGGCATCAAATTACCTCAGCAGGTCCTTTTCCTTATCCTCTGTCCCACTTTCATCCTCCACTTCCATCACTCCATTCTCCTCTTCCTCCTCCTCCTCTTCTTCCTCATCCTCCTCATCTTCCTCTTCTTTTGGTGTGTCTATCCCTTTGGCCAACTTGCTGGTGAATGACTGAGGGCACACCACCTCTACTTCCTCCTCTTCTTTGGGCCTCTTTACCTCCACTACCTCCACGTCTTCTTCATCGTCCTCATCCTCTTCCTCCTGTCTCTCTTTCTTTAGCCTCCTCACTCCTCCCTTCCTAGATGGGGGCACAGCCACAGGGGGTGGGCTCCTCTTTAAGACAGACACCGGCACTGCGTTCTGTCCTCGTGGAGGCGTCAGCACAGGTGGGGTGGAGTTTCTTCCAGAGGACGCAGGGGATTGGTTGGCCGCTGTGAGAGTAGGTGGAGACATGGAGAGGTCTTGGACACCACTCTGTAAAAGTTCTGAACTGCGGCTCTGTATCATAGCCTGTGACGACTTTGAATGCTGCTGCTGAGTTTGAGCTGCGGCAGGGTTTGTGCTCTGTGCGTGCAGGCGGGGCATCTGTGTGTAGCGCTCCACGAGGGCAGAGCACACGTCTGGCTGGTGGGCATGGTGTTTGTCTAAATGACGGCCCAGGGAGCGGAAGTGACGTCCACAGTATTCGCAGGTTTGGCGCATGGAGTCTATGGACACTCCTCCTCTGTGGACATTAGAGTTGACGTTGCTTGTGCTGTTTGGGCCCAATGGTGCTGGAGTTTTGAACAACGGCTTAGCTGAAGAGGAGGAGGAAGGTGAGCATGGAGGTGAGGACTGTGGCGAAGGGTGGGGTGAGGGAAGCGGACGGTTGTGATGAGGAACGCTCACGGGGGAGACTAGAGGTGGACGCCCAGGTGGGGTCCGATGGGGGGTCTTTTTCTTTGAAGGAGTGCCGCGGCGTTTCTTGCGTCGACGTGGTGCACGTCCCCTGGGGCTGGCGTTGTCCTCATCCCCTGCATCTGAGTCACTGGCATCGGAGTGGGAGATGGGGGAGGAGGAGGGGGAGAGAGACCATGAGGGGGTGACATACTCCTGATGCTGATGCTGCTGCCGCTGCTGCTGGGTTGTCAGGGAGAGGGGCTCGTCCTCCTGGAAGAGATAGACAGTGACATGTCACCTGCTGCCCTGGTTTATTCACTGTAAACCACTGGTCTTATGACATTACAACACATAATAAAACAATTTATCCAGAGCAGGGAGACAAGGACTTAATGAGAATGATGATGTCGTTTCCAACATCAGTGATGTCCACCCACATCCAGACAGATGTACAGTCGGTGTAATTTTGTACGGCAACATCTTTAAGGAAAGGCATCCCAAAGCAGAAGTAGATAGTAGATCAAAAATGTTGTATATATTGTGATTTAAAATTAAAGACCCTCTCACAGCGGATGTTTTGTCAGTGTTACATGGTGTTGGAACTCCGTTTTCTTGAATACTTACACTATATATGTACAACTCAATATTTGCATTTAGGTTAAGAATTAATCAAAATATGTGTGCTCATTTTTATGTTTATTAAAGATAAATAGTTATAAAAGATAAATGACTAAAGTAACTAGTTGCTATTTTAGAAGACATAAGTTAGAGTGAAAGGTAACCACCCCAAAAACCAAGTGTCAAATTTGGCAATTGGTGTACAATGTGTGGTAACAACAAAACTGCACATTTTAAATCGATATCTTGTCAGTGTGACTGTGTGCTTTCAGAAAACAGGTGGTGTTTGTGTTTTACCTTTTTGATACTGCTGTTATTCTCGGTGTCAGAGTTGCACTCATGTTGAGCTGGAGATACAGTACCACGGAAACCCTACAGAACACAGAGCAATCACATTAAAACAGCTGGCCCGATGCTCATTAATATTTGCCTTCACAATCAGCCTCAGCTGTCACTCAGAAAGCAGGACACCCCTCCGCAGTGGGTCGTTGGCACAGAGGTTGATTAAGACTCCAAATCCACACTAACAAGCCAAACAAAGGACGTGAACAGAGATATGCTTTCAAACACTGTTAACTTCTCATGAGTAACAAACATGGCATTATCAATCAAACCATACAACACAAATCAATCAACCAGTGATAAAAATTGCTTTTCTTGAGGTCAAAGAAGATGTATTTTAGGCTTTCTTAGATATTAAAATTTGGCTGCGAAGGAACTGTGAGCATCCTTGGTCCCACTTGAACCACTGATGTCAATTTCTCAGTTTTGTCAATTTAATTTCCCTAAATGGATCCTGGTATCATCATTTTGTGGAGTAAATTGATCCAATCTAATGAGATCCATTAAAGGAACAGATGTCATGTAATAACCATGGTTACTGTTGCTAAAGCACTATAGGTAGAGAGAAAACTGGAGCTCAGCCATCACCATGGTAACCCCATGCCTTGCTTAGCTTTATGTGTGTAGAAAGAATGTGTGCATATGTGTGTGTGTGTGTGTGTGAGTGAGAGAGAGACAGAGAGAGAGAGAGCACAAGAGAGAGAGGCTGATCAACAGTGTGTGAATGCACATATGATTGCCTATCTAAAGACATTAGAGATATGCAGAGTGGTGAGTGTATATCTATACTTTTGAGGACCGAGCAAACGAGGAACATTCAGTGGCATCATTTCTTTGGTGGAGTGGTTGGTTTTGGATTAGATTTTAAGTTTGGGGATTAAGGTTAAACAGATTAAAGTAAAAAACTACTAAGTGGAACAAGCATGGGTGGATCCACCCAATCAAAACATGATGTCCTGTGGTTGCACTGTGTTCTGAGGCCTCATTTATAACCTTTGTGTACGCACAAAATGGGGCTTGAAAGAGGCTTACAGCACTTCCTACAGACAAGTTGGGATTCATAAAAACAAACTTAACGGGAGAATGTGCACACCTGTACAGAAACTCTGACCTATATCTACGTTTTTGGAAACAGGAGAAACTAGCAACGCAGATGGTGTATTGAAGCCAGATTGTATAATGATTCCTCTCTCACACATTTAATTTCACTTCATATCACGTTAATTATAGATCCACTTAATCATAAACTCACTAGCACAAGCAGTGTTATTTGTGCTTGTGCTAGTGAGCCATAACTATTCCATAAGCACCTTTCAATTTAAAAGATATAAGCTACCTCAAATCTCATATCAAATTCCGCTCAATATTTCATCAGCGCTGTCTCACCATCACATTCCCCACCCCCGGAGCGCAGAGGAGAGAGCTGGACAGTATGCTACTTGCTCTCGTGGTCAGTTGTAGAGCTGCATAGTGCTGCTGAAATGCCAGGATAATGCCAGGATGATGCCAGGATGTGGCGGGATCCTGGAGAGTCTGGCTTGCGTTTCCCCAATATTACGCTTGAATATGCTTCTTCCTTTTAACCTCAACCACATTAATTAACTGACAAAATTATGATCATCAGTAGTAGACATCCAAGACTGCATCAAATAGCTTCACAGTACTGCAGATTGTGCAGAGGTATTACACAGTGCTAATAGATTTTAAATACTACCCTCTAATACTATGCATATATCACCCAGTGCAATTTTTATTTTTCATCTAGTTTTTTTAAATAAAATCGCTGCAGTGAACACGACTGTGCTGTCAGGTGCACAGAGCGTGTTGGAGACACCACAGAGGCTCACACACACACACACACACACACACACACACACACACACACACACACACACACACACACACACACACACACACACACACACACACACACACACACACAGCTTATCCACCTGCATTCATATATTATGTGAATTAGAGAAACACCTGTATGCTGGATTTTGGAGTAATTATAATTGAATACAGTGTTTGTGGTGTTTTAGACATTGAGTGTATGGTCTCTATACAGTAGATGCTTAACAAAAATGCTAAGTGGTGAGCTTTGGTTGGTGTCCCTGTACCTCCCCACTAGTCCATACAATGACAGTGTACAGCATCACGCTTCTTGGCATCAATCTGCATGTCAGACCACTTTGTAAAAGTACTGATACAGCAATATGAAAATACTCCATTACAAGTTACAAGTCAGTTTGGTGTAATCAAAATATGAAAGTAAGAGTAATGGTTTGGTGTCTCTAACTGATAGTTGCCTTTAGCTGCTGTACAGTTGTATACTGCATTTACATTCACATGATCCCTGTGAATAGAGATCACATTTATTTATGCATTTTACAACTTGTGAAATAAGTCAAACTTGTCCTGGTTATGGCTGTTGTCTGGTTTGTCTCGGTGAGAATGTCATCCAAGCCTGTTAAAGTAGGATGAATCTTTGAAAATGTTAAATAAAAATAAATATGACATATAATATGGTTTTACATGTGACCTAAGTTAAAACTGTTTTGTTGTTTTACAAAGTGTAAATGCTTTGAATGCTTTGAAAAGCATCGTATTTTTATGTCTATATATGCCGGTGGGCCATCACTGTAATTCCATTACAGGTGACACTTGATGTTTACTGCAATTAAGTAGGAAAAAAATATGTGCATATATCAGTATCAACAACAACAATCGGTCAAAATTAGTTGAAAAATATCGGCATATCGGATAACAAAAAAAATTAAATATCATGCATCCTTAGATCCTACACACCGTTTTATAAACGAGGCCACTGCTCTGGAAAGTATCTTTTCCTGTTACAAATAATTTCTCCTCGATTGCTTGCTACACATCTTCTCTCCAACTAAATTACATTAAAACTGCACTGGAAGTATCAGTCAGGTTGTCTGTATTTGGCCACGCAACAAACCCATAACAACATCAGCAAATAGCTTTGAGAGGATCTGGGTGTTAATGGTGAGGGCATTAATGTCATCAAATGTCTTGAGAATTATCTTAACATAAAGTGTGTGGTGTACATGTGTCTTCGTGCTCTTTTAACACACTGACCAGGTTCTCTCCCCACTCAGTCAGGCTGTAGTCCACAGTGATCTCCTCTCCCTTGGTGATGTCTCGGATGGCGATAACAACCAGTCGCACCTGGCTGCCACAGTGGACCTCTCTGATACGACAGTTAGGGGAGGGAGGGAAGGAGCTGGCTGTTGGGGCTGGAGCAGAGGCGGTTGGGGCGGCCGGAGCTGTGGATGCAGGTGTCAGAGATGGAGCCTGAGCTGAAGTCGCTGTGGCCAGGGCAGGAGCGGGAGCGGGGACTGGTGTTGGGGTGGATGCAGAGGAAGCAGCTGGAGCTGGTGTGGAAGCTGAGCAGGAGCTGGTCTTGGATCCATTGGAGAATTTGTCATGAGCCTGCTCCGACAGACCACTGGAAGATGAGAAGGGAGATGGGTTGGAAGTACAGTTAAATACTTTCATCAGAAAACATGTGCTGTAAGTATATTTATTTTATTTTTCTTGGTTGGACTGGAAAGATGTTAACCCAACTGTTGTTTAACAGTCAATTAAATAAATAGTACTTAAAAATAATTTATTTGCCAAAAAAGTACAGATTCTAAGGTTTTGTACTGTGTGGTATTTCACCTTGGGCTCTAGTAAATTAAGATGTTTGTTGTAGAGATGTCAATCCTTTGGTTATTTTTACCAATTAAAACAATGTATCAATTATCCAAAAATTCACTCCCAAATTCAACAATAAATGACAATACTCATTAATTGCACTATTTTTCTAATCTTATACATCCATTTCTTTGTGAGAAAATATGCAAAGGGGTCACATGTTGTCAGATCCAGTTTTAATCCTGCATTCATTCTATAATTTGGTCATGTGTGCATCAAAAATTGCTCTAATTGGTATTTTTCAATCGTATATGAACAGTTGCAATACAATTGTAATAATCTTTTCATATTGTATTTACATTCTTTTAGCCACAGGGTCGTGTGCTTAACTGGGTAGATCCAGAGCAGTTGAATGAGTACAAAGCAAACACCTAAGAGCTCATGCCATTGCTTCAGGGCAGTGATTCTCAATCATTGTCCTGGGAGTGCCGTTATTTTTCTATTCTACCAGTTGATCAGGTACATTCTTCTGACATTTCAGGTGTAAAATAGCCTGAATATATGGCTAAAATGAAGACCAACCAAGCTGTGTGAGTCCTGAGGACAAAGATTCAGAGGAGCTGCTTCTCCAGTGAGGAGTTAAGATCAGCAACCATTCATTATTTTCTAAATCTGAGTGAAAGTACCAGCCTGCAGGGACTGTTTAACCATTTTAGTAATGAATACAGTATTTTTTATATTATGCAAACCGCCAAAAAATCTACAAACAGCAATTAATTTAACCACACAGATTTAGACTAACCAGCTGTGAGGAGCAGGCTCTGTGTTGTAGAAAGGCCCGTCCAGTGTGGGCCGTTTATTCTCTGCTGCTTCCTTACGATCACCTGAGAGCACAACAACAGTCAGGATAAAAGGATTATATGCAAGTATGCAGCACACATATATATGCACACACACACACACACACACACACTGAGGTCATTACCCCTTTCTCTAGAGCACATACACAGGTGCACATCGCAGCACATACATGGCCAGCACACACATACACACGCACAAAAGTAGGTCACACTCACTTGCACACGCTCCACCCCCACACTGATCACACAGACAGATGCACACACACACACACACACACACACACACACACACACACACACACACACACACACACACACACACACACACACACAGCTGATGGCACTATGAATATGGCATGCAGATATAACACACACAAACACACACCTGGATTGAAGCTGTGTTCAGGCACGTTCTCCTCCTCACTGTGTGTAACAAAGACTTTCACGGGTGTCCCTTTCCTTTTCCTTCCACAGCCGCGCCTGGAGAGAACACACACACACACACACACACACACACACACACACACACACAATTATCATTTAATCAATTGGTCTACTGGCCAAACTTCACATCAATCAGGTCAAGGAGTGATCAATAAGCTGATGGCCACCTAATGGATCAATACAAACTACGTTTAGCCCCACCATGCAAGCACACAAAATACCAAAAAACATAGTGACAAATACACAGAAAATACACAATGATAACTTTAACTGCTCTTAAATGTATAAGACTGGAGCATACGACTCATTTTCACCACCCAACAAGTTCAAAAATTAAACTGAGCTCAATGCAAAAGCACAATTGTTCATGTAAAATAATATTAATTGAATGACATGAAGTTTCTCCAGTAATAAAGATAGAGAAACTGTCAAATATTCATGAGAATGTGAATACTGTCATCTCTGACCCACCACAGACTCATATGAGCCTTTAAATGGACAAGTCTTTCTCATCCATTCCTGACCCTTAACCCTAAAAAATTAAAGAGGAAGAAAAAACTCAAACTAAATCAAAAGTAAAACAAAAACAACCAACATATCACATCTATGGCTGGATAACATTTGAATTGATTTTATATACTGCAAAATTTGATACCTGAGTTTTGGTACTGATATCAAAACCTGTTTTCACATTTAAGAAAAGAAAACTTCTCTCATTCTTAAACACTGTTTAAACACAAGAATCCATACATGAACACAATCTAAACTTGGCACAGTTATTATTTAAATCTGAAACTTTCGGATCAAAGAGTAAGTAAGGAGTACATCACACCAGACGTTTTTAATAGTTGGTGTCATGGATCAAGAAAGACTAAAACTAAAACAAATACCACTGACTGACTTGTAATTGCCAGTATTTATAATTCATTGTTGAATATAAACATCCCATGAAAAAACAAAAATCCTGCAAGTCATCAAATTAACAAACTCAATTTTTGCTTTTTTCTTTTCTTTGAC
>NC_070579.1:20565711-20578211 GCF_027409825.1 Scomber japonicus
GCTTAAATGGTCCCACTGCGGATTGATAAATATCAATCTGTGTGTCACTTTTAATAATTAGGATGATGACTGCCACCCCCGCGGAGGAATGGATGCGCTCACCAAGCAGATGAAAAAAAAGTAGACCGCTCCTAAGAAGAGTGATTAGCTCGCTCACTCAGAAAATAAATTATCAAAGTGAAATAGTGGCGACCAAAAACATTCAGGGGAAGTTTGTCTTCAAACAAACAAAAAAAAGAACATTAAGGTAAACTGGGAAACATTATTTCTTGTGCTGCTTCAAGCCTGCATGCACACCTTGATTTTATCAACAGGTTAACACATTTACTCCCGTATCAAATTGGGTGAATAGTATGGAAGCCCATATCCGCCAGTGTGATTTCTTTCGATTTCCTAAGTCCTTATAATGAGAAACTATCTCAAAATAATGACTTAGTGTCTCAAAAAGAATTACTTATCTTATGACTTATTAGTATATAATTATGTTGAGGTAGTTACTCATTATTTTGATATATTATGTCATTATTTTGTGATACCAAATCATCATTCTGAGATAGTTTCACAAGATTTTGAGATAGTTTCTCATTATTTTGAGATACCAAGTCATTATTTTGATATACCAAGTCATTATTTTGAGATACCAAGTCATTATTTTGATATACCAAGTTATTATTTTTGAGATAGTTTCTCATTATTTTGAAATACTACGTCATTATTTTGAGATACTAAGTCATCATTTTGAGATAGTTTCTCATTTTTTAAAGATATTAAGTCATCATTTTGAGATAGTTTCTCATTATCTTGAGATACCAAATCATAATTTTTAGATAGTTTTTAATTATTTGGAAATACAAAGTCATTATTGTGAGATTCTAAGTCATTATTTTTTAGATACCAAGTCATCATTTTGAGATAGTTTCTCATTATTTTGATATATTATGTCATTATTTTGTGATACCAAATCATCATTCTGAGATAGTTTCTCAATATTTTGATACCAAGTCATTATTTTGAGATATCAAATCATCAGTTTGAGATAGTTTTTCATTATTTTGAGATAGTTTCTCATTATTTTGAGATACCAAGTCATTATTTTGATATACCAAGTCATTATTTCGAGATACCAAGTTATTATTTTGAGATACCAAGTTATTATTTTGAGATAGTTTCTCATTATTTTGAAATACAAAATCATCATTCTGAGATAGTTTGTCATTATTTTGAGATACCAAGTCATTATTTTGATATACCAAGTCATTATTTCGAGATACCAAGTTATTATTTTGAGATACCAAGTTATTATTTTGAGATAGTTTCTCATTATTTTGAAATACAAAATCATCATTCTGAGATAGTGTCTCATTATTTTGAGATAGGTTCTCATTATTTTGAGATAGTTTCTCATTATTTTGAAATACTAAGCCATTATTTTGAAATACTAAGTCATTTTTTTTAAATACCAAGTCATTATTTTGAGATAGTTTCTCATTATTTTGAGATATTAAGTCATTATTTTGAGATACTAAGTTATTATTTTGAAATAATTCTCATCCTCCTTGATCTGAGCACGGCCTTCAACACCATCTCCCACCCCATCCTCCTCGACAGCCTAGCATCTATTGGAATATCTGACACACCCCAGGACTGGTTCATTTCCTACCTCTCTGGCCACACTCAGTTCCTCCAGCTAAAGACATTCACATCCCAACCTTCTCCCCTCTCCCTTGGTGTTCCTCAAGGCTCTGTCCTCGGTCCCATCCTATTTATCATCTATCTCCTTCCTCTTTGGTCATATTTTCCGAAAATACAACATCCATTTCCATTGTTATGCGGACGACACCTAGATCTACCTCTCCTCTAAACCCACCTCCACTTTCCCGCCCCCCTCCCTCTGTGTCTGTTAACAGGAAATCAAATGCTGGTTCTCCTCCAACTTTCTCAAACTCAACAGTGATAAAACTGAGGTCCTCCTCGTTGGTTCTAAATCCTCTCTCACTAACACTCCCAGTTTTACCATCCCCATTGACAACTCCTCTGTTTCCCCCTCCCCTCAGGTTAAAAGCCTGGGTGTCCTCTTTGACAGTTCTTTGTCATTTCAGACCCACATTAATAATGTTACCTGGTCAGCCAACTTCCATCTTCGCAATATTAACCGCCTCTGTCCATCCCTCACTTCAGCGCTGCCATTCTGGTCCACACTCTAGTCACATCCCACCTAGACTACTGTAACTCCCTCCTCTTCGGTCTCCCCCACAAGTCCATCCATAAGCTCCAACTGGTCCAGAACTCAGCTGCTTGTATTGTCTCCAGAACTCCATCCATCAATCATATCAATCCTGTTCTCCAACAATTCCACTGGCTTCCTGTCAAATTTCGCATAGACTTTAAAATCCTGCTCCACACTTTCAAGGCCATCCACAACCTCGCCCCCCCCATACCTCTCTGACCTCCTCCACACCAACATTCCCCCCGAGATCAGGAACATTAAGTCATTATCCATCTTCAAATCCCGTCTAAAAATCCACCTTTTCAAACTTGCCTACTCACTATAATTTGTCATCCACTACAGATTTCTGATTTTATTTCTGATTTTATTGCATTTGTATTGTTGTTTCCTTTTTGCTCTTCTAATTGTTGTTTATGTATATTGTAAAGTGACCTTGAGTGTATTATTATTATTTATATTATTATTATCATTATTATTATTATTATCATTATTATTATTAATAAATACCAAGTCATTATTTTGAGATAGTTTCTCAATATTTTGAGACACTCAGTCGTTATTTTGAGAACATTTCTCATTATATTGACTTACAGTATCTTTTTTTCTTTTCACATTGGTGGAAATGGGCTTTGATAGATTTGGGTATTAATCAAAACGGTTTAATAATACACTGTGTACACAACAGAAAACCTGTTTTTTTTTCTTCTCAGCCCTATACTGAATAAAAGTGCTAACTGATTGGAGAATTAAAATAGACTAGTGAGGTATGCCAGTTTTCAACATCTGAGTATATATTGGTAGTATTGGCAAATGTTGGCAAATTGCTCATGTACATATCTCCTATGTAACATTGGGATGCATTCAAATTACATTTTTGCCCGAATCAATAATGTGATCAATATGACCTGAAATAGGCCACAATAGTATTACCCTAAATAATAATGAATAATATTTGACAACAATAACATGAATACGACTCACGAGGGGGAAATGGTCAGCCAGTTGAGATTTTTAAATGTAAATATCAGAGTAAACATCAAGTAAAAGGTGGAGGGTATAAACACCAGCTAAGATCCCAACTATATAGACAAGCACGACCATATCTGCATCCATCTCTACATTAGAGGAAACACAGAGGTAAACATGGAGGGATTGAACACCAGCTGTGATCTCGGTTACATGGAGTGTTAAGTAATAAACTGGATGACCTTTGTGCATGCATTGGTTTCAAGTGGGATGTTAGGAACTGTACGTATTTTGTTTCACCGAAACGTGGCTAAATCCTGGAAGAGCTAACAGTGCCACTCAACTGAACTTAGTACTGGCAAGAAGGAGGAGGTGTGTGCTTTATGGTGAATATGGTGAATAAGGATTGATGTGACAGAGGGAGTTATTGTCAATTAAATGTAGACCACACTTTCTACAAAGGAAATTTACATTAGCCATCATCACAATGGTCTACATCCCACCACAGGAGAATACAGAGGCGGCCTGACAGATCTTTGCAAAGACTGCTCACAGATCGGTAATCGTGATGCTGCACTCATTGTAGGTGAGACTTCAATCAGGCTAAACTTAAGAACGTTTGCCTGACTTCCACCAACATACTGACTGCTCCACAAGGAGAAGCAACACTCACTGCTACATGCCATTCAAAAACAGTTTCAGAGCAGAATCGCTATCTGCGTTCAGAAATAACGTCCATGCAGTCTGTCATACCTACATGCTTCAAGAAGTCCACCATCACTCCTGTGCCACAGAAAACAAGAGCAGCCTGCCTGAATGACTACTGCCCAGTGGCATTCATCTCTGTTGTAATAAAGTGCTTGAAACAGCTGGTCAAGAATTACATCTGCTCCTCACTACCCAGCACACTGGACCTACTACAGTTTGCCCACCATTCCAGCCGATCAGCAGAAGACGCCATAGCACACATCCTTCACACCATCCTATCTCACCCTGACAAGAAAGGGAGTTGCGTGACATTCTTGTTCATTGACTACAGTTCAGAGTTTAACATCACAGATCCTAGGCTTGTTAGAAAGCCCAAATACATGCAATTAAACACCTCACTGTGCATGTGGATCCTTGACTTTTTGACAGGAAGACCCCAGGTGGTGAGGGTAAGTGGACACACCTCTTCTACCCTCATTCTTAACACTGGAGCATCCAAGGACTGTGTTTTGAGCCCCCTGCGTCACCCCCCTGTAACCACTTTTAATTCCAACATCATCATAAAGTTTGCTGACGATTCACATGTGGTGGGCCTGATCACCGATAAGAGCGAAAAGGCCTACCTGAAGGAAGAAGAAAACCTGACTCTTTGGTGCCAGGAGAACAACCTACTGACAGTAGACTTTGGGAAGAATCAGGAAAGGAACTACCCCCCTCCTCCCCTTATTATTGACAGGTCTTCAGTGGAGAGGGTGGACAGTTTCAAGTACCTTGGTGTCCACATCAGCTAGGGCCTGACCTGGGCAGTGCATATTGACTCTGTTGTGAAAAAGGCAACGCAAAGACTGCTTGACCCTAGAAGCTTTAGAAAATTCTAGGTATCCCCTAAAATACTGAGGAATTTCCACTCCTGTAGGCTACCATCAAGAGCGTCCTGAGGAGAAACATCACTGAGTGGTACGGAAACGGCACTGAACAGGACTGCAGTGCCCTGCAATTAATGGATTGTTCAGCTGAACATACAATAGGCCATGTTGCGGACACCATACTGCACCAAAGGTACACCAGGCCAGTGCTGAGAGGATCAGGAAGACCTTCTACCCTCAGGCCACGAGGGTCCAAACTAAGGTCACTGCCTAAGACTCCCTCACAACTCCTTGGTCATGGAAAGGGTTGTTCAGGCAGTCCCAGACAAGAATAGACGTGTATGCAAGGTCAAGGTCAAGGCAAAGATGAGCACATAGGCCAATGAAAAAAAATGTACTTGGTTAAACTGTATAGAAGGAAAACTCAGCTTTCATTGACATAAAACACTTTTTTAACGTATGTATATCTTCATTAGGTTTTTGGAAAATACAGCTTAATTAATAAAATAAGTAACATTGATTGGATTTTCAAAAAATTAGGTTTTTGCTGAATAGACACATACACTGACACATACCCTACTCCAAGGGATTGCTAATGAAATGCTAATCACCAGGGAAGGCAGACCACAGTAACACTGATTAGCCACTTCCTTTGCCTCTAATATACACACATTGTATGTTGCAAGATCTTGGTTTCTGAACTTAAACTGTATGAATGAAAATCAGAGGGTATTACACAATGGGACAGTGTTGTAATACACTGCCAATATAGATAGTGAAGGCAATTCTGTCAGATAATACTACAAGTTAATTTTGTGATTGATATCTTTGTAAGAGGGCGATCAAATTTCTTTTCTATTTTCTTGATTGTCATAATACATTATTCTGACAAAAAAAACTGAATTCATTCATGAAACTATGAATATTGTTTTATCGTGTTATTAAGTATTTTTAATTTCATGGAATTTTATGGAAATTTGAGAGTCTACACTGTGTAGTTCACATCTCAATTCACACAGCAAAATGTGCACACATTCTGTCATACAAATGTAAAATCAAATGGCAAAATATGATCAGTTACAATGACTGAATGTATGCTTCTTGATAACTCAAATCTATTATTTTTTATTTAAAAACTGCTTCTGAAAATAGAAAATGATGAAGTAAAATCTTATGTCCAGATAGCACAATGGTAAGTACTTACCAGTAAAATATTCTAAGAAAGTATGTTGATATATTGTCATGTTATTTGAGGCCCCTGGCTATATCCTAATTATCAAGGTTTCTACATTGCACTGAGCTGTAATTATAGTTGTTAGTGTTATTATATTAATGTATCAAACTGCCATATAGCTAAAAATGTCTTACCCAACAATACAGTATACCACTCAACACAATCATCATAAAAACTAGAATGAAAATGTAGAAAGCTCATTTTCTTTTATGTGTTTTATTTCATGGGTTAGGGTTAGCTGCTTTAAGATACAACAATGGTGAAATTTCAGGGACATTCATTTAAACATGGTCTTTCTGGCAGCAGAGCAACATTGTAGAGAGAATAACCTTTCATATTTCTGAGTGGCAGCCAAATACGAGTGCACTGTACACTGTCACTGTATACTGTTCAAATTATTTTGAATAAGATGTCTAGCTATGTCCTGGACTGTCCTCTAGATTCCATAGTGAGTGAGAGGAGGATGTTAGCCAAGCTGTCGTAAATCTTGGACACCTCTCGTCCCCTGCATGAGACCGCAGAGTCTTTAAGCAGCTCCTTCAGCAACAGACTGCTACAACCACAGGTCCTTTTTACCAACGGCAGTCAGACTGTTGAACTGTCTCTCTCACCATCACCCACTACTTATACAACTACTACTTATACACAATGTATCACAGGCAATATATATATATACACAGTATCTTATACATTTATAATTATAATTATCATCATATTTATCTTTATTTTACCCATGTATAATTTGTTTTTTCTCTTTTGTACTATTATCCAATTTCCAGTGCAACATTTCAGTGCTACACACTGTGTGATGTTTACCACTGCAGGTCATATCTGTATGTGACAGGTGTGTATAGTGTATGCATATACTTAGTTTTTAATCATCTTTTATCTTACCTTTTTTTGTAATTTTGAGCTGCTCTAACAAGTTAATTTACCTTGTAGGGATCAATAAAAATTTAATTAGTTAATCAATTCATTCATTCATTCATTCATTCATTTTTCAATTAATGTTCTGAAAGGTCCATTAATAATGTATGTGGAAATAAACTGGAAAGACAAAGACAGACAACATATAAGGATTTTACATATTGAGATCAATACTATAAATCATGTTTTGTCTCGTCTCAAGTTTTAAAACCTCCCCTTTGTCCTGGCAACAGGTCAGATCACATGAGCGGCAGACATCTCTCAGGCTACATTTTTAGTCTGATGTCAATTGGAGTTTGGATGTAACATGTGAACCTGGAAATTTGAAAGTGAACTGAGACCCATATTTAGTTCATCTAAATCATTTATTCCATGCAGCTGTTATTTTCTTTACAGTAGCTATTTGCTAAACATTTGTTTTTCTGTATTTTGATATTCTATAGATATTTGAGCATTTTCTTCTTTCTCTTGCATACCATGTGTGTTATTTTTTGTTGGTTATTTCATTACCACTTGTACTTGTTTTCATCAAATATAGAAATATGAATTTCTTGGGAAATCCACATTACACAGTAACCTTTTTCATTAACAAGCAGCTAAGAGTGCTTTATCTTAAGTTAGCTGCTGGGTAAGTCACTGACACAAACACCCACAAAGATAGCAATCAAGAAATGTAACCATTCATTTTGAGAGATTCATTAATGTGTTAGTCAAGGTTTCGGGGTCAATAAAAATCATGATCACCTTAAATATTTATACAAAATTTTAATGCAATCTGGCCATTCGACTTGGACCAAAGTGTCAGACAGAGTCAAACTATCCTTCTGCCCCACTGTAAAAATACACCCATCTATAATCAGAACTAAAATAGCCACAGTAAGTTATTAAATGTTCTGTTCCTTAGTTTGAGGAATATACATTTTTATAAATACCATTTTTGCTTTTAACAAAATATCTCAAACTTCTCACAGCATCAGTGTTGAATGCTCATCAAAGATGAGCAGCTGTAGAAAGACTGTTTAATTACAAAGAGGGACAAAGTTGTGATTTAAATCAGGAAATACAATTAGGTCCATAAATATTTGGACAGTGACACCTTTTTCGTAATTTTGGCTCTGTACACCACCACAATGGATTTGAAATGTAACAATCAAGATGTGATTGAAGTAATAATAATAATAATAATAATAATAATAATGATAATAATACATTTTATTTGTATTGCACTTTACTTTTCAGCAATCTCAAAGTGCTACAGAGCAGAAAATAAAAAAAAGGTTAAAAGGAGAACATATAAAAGACACTTAGCAAAATGCTTTTGTAAAAAGATATGTTTTTAAACATCTGCTGTCTGTGGGGCCATCAGGTGGTCAGGGAGGGCTTTCCACAGCGAGCTGCAGAGGAAAAGGCCTCTTCCTTAAGGTATAGGGGGCATGTCCGTGAATGCACTGGTGGTCAGTGTGGATGTTGGCAGGGGAGCAGAAGAACTGGGGGTTGTCCTTATATAGAGCTGTGTGTCATCAGCATAACAATGGTAGGATATACCATGGCTGCTAATTACATTGCCGATGGGGAGCAGGTAGAGGGTGAAGAGGGTGGGGTGTGACTTTGCTTTACCCAGGGTGACGTGCTCGGTTCTGTCGGTGAAGTGAACCAATTTTGTACATTTTCTGAGAGTCCAATGGTGTATTTCAGGCAGTAAAGGAGGATGTTGGGGTCAACTGTATCAAAGGCAGCTGTTAGGTACAGGGGGATGAGTAGAGATGGGGAACCGGTATCTGCTGTCATCAGGAGGTCATTGGTGACCCTGACCAAGGCTGTTTCTGTGCTATGGCCAGGGCGGAAACCAGACTGAAACTTCTCAAAAACATTATTGAATTTGAGGTGATCCTGAAGTTGTGCTTGCAACAGAAATGGAAGATTGGAAATGGGCCTGTAGTTGGAGAGGACTTCTGGAGCCAGGGTGGGGTTTTTCAGTAGTGGTCTGATGACAGCAGTTTTTAATGCAGATGGGACATGGCCGGCCAGGAGGGAGTGGTTTATGATCTTGGTGATGAATGGAGAGATGGCAGAGATGTTGGCCTTCAGCAGGGCTGAAGGGAAAGGGTCCAGGGCACAGGTGGACGACTTCATTTTTTTCATTCGAATTTGGGTGAATCTGAGCAATTCATCCAGCTGCTCCTGTCCTCTGTCACATCATCAATAAACACTACTGACCTATTGCCATTAAAAGCCATGGATGCCCAACCATCACACTGCTTTCACCTTGTTTTACAGATGATGTGGTAGAATTGTCCACACTTTTTTCTTCCCATTATTCTGGTGATGGTTGATCAGAGTTAGATCTGTCCAAAAAAAAAGCTGTTCTCAAACCGTGCTGGCTTTTTAGATTTTTTTGGCAAAGTCTAATCTAGACTTTCTATTCTTGAGGTTTATGAATGGTTTTTACCTTGAGGTGAACCCTCTGTATTTAATCTTGTGAGGTCTTTATGGTAGACTTGGATAATGATATGCCTACCTCCTGGAGAGTGTTCTTCACTTGGCTGGATGCTGTAGAAGGGTTTTATTCAACAGTGCATTTTTTTTCCTCAGAATGTACCAGAATGTTGATTTGGACACTCCTAATGTTCTTGATAGCTCTTTAGTGGAATTTTTATTTTTGCAGTGGATGGCCTGCATTGAGAATTATTTTGATTGCATGTTGTAGGTGCACAGGAACAGCTTCCAAATGCAAAGACCACACCTGTAATCAACTCCAGACATTTTGCCTATTTAATTAATGATGAAATAACAAAGGAATTGCCCACACCTGTCCATGATAAATCAATTATCCAATTATTTATGGTCCCCTCAAAAAGAGAGTGTGGTACATATTAAAGAGCTGTAATTTCTAAACCCTTTCTCCAATTTGGATGTGTATAGCCTCAAATTAAAGCTGAAAGTCTGCACTGTAAACCCATATCCAACATAGCTGTAAGTTGAATATGTTTTGGTAAACAGGTAAAATAACAAAACTTGCGCCAGTGTCCAAATATTTATGGACCTAACTGTATCTGATCATTGAATAAGGCAAAAAGACTAAGAATCTTACCAGTACCAAGTTTTGATACATAATAGTTTTTCAAAAACGTCAAAGGCTCATAACACATTGAGGTCCATTGGTGGTAGTAGCAGTAGCAATATTGGTGTTGTTATAACTAATCCTGATCCAGAAACATCCTCCTTCTGTTTTGCTTATTCGGCGTCATTCTCATGACATTATATGAGGACACACTGACGATGTCGTCCTCTTACAGCTGTATGTTCAAGTGATTGTCCACTCCTCCTCTTTTTGGATTGTAGTTTGATGATGGCTGGCTTTTTGTGCTAACAAACACTCATCTCGGCATCCTTGAGCAATGTGATCATAAGGACCACATTCTTGTTCTTTATTTGGACAGTAAGAGACAACAATGAAAACTCTCACTAGAAGACCTGTCCTCAGTTTGTTGTGTGGAGTGAAGTGTGCCACTCATGATAATTCTTCACTGCTGTGCTCACCATGACTATCCTCTTCTTTAGGAGCTGCTGGCTGAGTTTGTATGAGGATAACAATTGTCCCACATATCATTGTGCCCCTTCAGACCTTCAATTATGTCAAACACAACACGCATCCTTAGGTTCTTCCCTGGAGCTCTTGCTCTTGCATGTCGCAAGCAAAGCTGATCATATAACACCAAGATATTGATTCGATACTTTGCCAATATGTTTTTTTTATTATCAGTTACAGAAAATTATCTCATGAATTGATATTATAGTACAGTACCAAATAATAAAATTATCAATGAATTGCATGGACAGTATTTATTCTCAATGGATCCAGTTGCTGCTCCACTTCATTACTAGGTAAGGCAGATGCTCAACCCACTTATTCCAACTTCCTTGGGATATCATGCAGGTCTCTTGTCAACTCTGATCATTCTTCAGAAACTTTGAATCACCTTCAGAGGCATTGTGGTGTGTAAAGGTTGCCCTTCCACCTTCAGCAAAATCCTAAAGATTAAATGTACAGTAGCCTCATCTCCAGAAAAATACACACCAGCCAGTCCCATGTAGGCATGCAGGTCCATCTCATCCTTCCTACAGTCTTCTCTATGGTCATCATGTCAATGTTTTTCAATGGCTGACATAATGAAGAGGTGGAAGATTGAAGCAATGTGCTGGTCATTGCAGCTTGCTAAACTAGTAGGCCCTGGAGTCGTTCTTATCACATTGTATGCTGCCATCCTGTTCTGATAGCTGTTCAGTGATAAGTACCATGTTAGCTTGTTATCTTCAGACAAAAATGTCTCTCCTGATGGGCCTCATCTATGGAAATCTGGACAAGGACCCATTGGGCACTGGACTGCAGATGCATGTCTAGAGCAAGGAGTGAGGTACTGATGCACAATTACCTTATAATATCATGACCCCACCCTTGAGTTTCCTGTGACAGAGCAGTCATTTCATGCAAGAAATTATTTTATTTAGTTTCAAATTTTGTGGAAAACGAGATCAGGTGTGGGGTGGGGGAAGAGTGCTGCCCCACTTGCACAATTAAGGACCTCTTTGATTATTCAAGCATATGCCGCGAAAGTGTCTCTTTGAGTGTCTATGTTTGTTTGTGTGTGTGTTTTCTGTAGTTGCTATAAATCATTTATGAATTACTTTAGTTAATTTGTAAATTACTGGATACATGTTGAATCAAAAAGTCCTGATGGTGTACGTCCTTTTCTATATTTCTATAAAAAATAGAAAAGGACAGTGATTTACTCTTCCTTATGGTCAATCAAAGAAAAATCATCAAATTTCTTCATTTCAAATTTCAGAATTTATTTTCTCTGCTGTTAAACTCATGAACGGGTCATTTTGTAACAATAGGAGGCTTAAAACTGGAAACAATCACTTGCGAATTAATTCAGCCCAATGCAACAGGCTATTCCTTCGAACTCCCTAATGGCCTCAACCGCTATTAAAACTTGGTACTGTAGATATATAATTAAATATCATTGCCTATTTCTTGCCGCAAATATATACAGGAATTATTTGAATATAAATCAGGAGCAAAGTGAGAAGAGCCAATAATCTGTAGTACAAGGTAATTGACATTACATCTGTCTCAAGCTAATTCGTCCATAGCCTTGCCAGCAAAGAGATAAATTGTGGGCTGACTTTGCCAGGCTGTGTTGTAGGGTGTCTAGATAGACAGAAAACTCAAAGTACAGTTTAGCTGTCAACACAACAATCTGGGACTTACAGAGCCTTTGCTTACATAGTCCTGGAATACACTGACTGGAGAGGCTGAGAACTTACAAATACAGTGGTGTCCATATTTCTGACTAATTAAAGGTCCATTATCAGTCAGTTGCAATCTATAACCTCACTGCTAGATGTCACTAAATCCTACACACAGGTCTTTTAAGCCTGTTGTGGCCCCAGAGGGAGCTGCATGAAATCTGATATATTTGCCTCAAGTAACCAATGGTGGTTGGAGACTACAAGTTTGAAAATCTTCTTCGGGTGTGCACTTGGAAAGGAATTAGGTTGCCATACC
>NC_070579.1:20583211-20630711 GCF_027409825.1 Scomber japonicus
AGAATTGAGCCAGAAAATCCAAAGAAGATTTATGTCCTGTGTAATGCAGCAGTTTATCATCAGAGTAGAGCAAGAGGGAAGATTATACATCCAAAATCCATAAAAAGCTGCAAATGCAATATGTTTAATATTGCATTTATAGTGCATTGCATTAAAAATTACTACATTTCGAAGTATTATTAGATATTTAGGATGCACTGTGCTGCATTAGTATTTTCATTCTTCAGACAGATGGCAAACTTTTCCCATGTACAGTATCTCTTATGTTGGGTTCACATTTCGTTTTTCAAATGCATCATATTGACTTAGATTAAAATGACAAAATGCATCTATGCTTCCTTTCAGTTTCAGAGTACCCTGTATCACTCACACATCACAGAGGTGTGATTACACTCCCAATGCACCTACCAACGGTTTAACAGCCTACAAATACTAAATACAGCAGGTGACAAGGCAAACATTAACTTCATACAATCAGCAACCTTGGAATTAAACAAAATTTAAACTCTAAAATGATCAAATGGTCCCAGAACCCTGAAACACTGCAATGGTTTGCTTTCTTTGAATGCAAAGGCTTCTCAATATACTTTGTACTAACTTCAAACACTCCCATGTCTTCTGTGTGCTCCACATTATCATGATTATTGGTAATCTAGACAATACCTCTCCACATACAGTCTAATCTCATTACAGTATCTTCTCTTTTTCTTGCCAGAAGCAGCATGCATCATTTAAGACAATCCAAGTCTACAGCTGATGCTGATTTAATTCATAACACAGACCAGGATGGACTGATAAGAGTTTAGCATGTTGAGGGTCATTTTTGATCAGTTTCTCTTTTAGCCTGTTTTAGCTTAGCTATCGATTATTGATCCTTGCTTTTCCAATCAAAATGGGATCGGGCATGTGCCTTGATACTTTTGAACACATTGACCATTGTGATAAAGAACTTAATTTTGGGGCCTCACTTTTTGGGCTATGAATCATGACCTGTTGTTAAAAACTATAACAGTCTTTAAAACTGTTTGGCTATTTCAAACAATAACCAAAATCAGAATTTGAAAAACAAATAAATCAGGCTGTCATAGGTCCTCATCCATATACCCATGAGTTTTGAATACTGATGTTGTGGTTTGAAAACACTTGAACAGACTGAAGTCCTGTGTCATGGTTGCACATTATTTAATTGCAAATAAAGTGCCCCAAAATAAAACTAAATGACTGGAAAATAGTAAAATGTGACAGTTACCATTAAAGAGGAAAATCAATAAAGAAAGTAAGAAGGAATACATCTATGTAATAACACCATATAAACACTAGAGGGTGATATAACTGTTTCCCCTTCATACACTGAACCTCCTACAGATAATAATCCCTATGGAATGATTTATAGCCACAGTGTTTAAAACCACACATATCAGAGCTACAGTTAGCTGATGGCATGAATTCAAATGGTCTCATTTTCCTCTGAATGTGCCCCTTGCTGACTACTTCCTTCGTCGGCTGCAGTGAATCTTGGCAGTATATCTAAAATAATAACTTCAGCTGTATCCAAGGAGTGAAGAGTGCACGAGGAAAACCATGACTGTGAGTTTGATGTTTTCAGGTGAAAAAGTACATATTCATTTTCTTTTTTGAGTTGGTGTCAATCTAGTGTCAATTTGTTGCCTTGATATCAAAAATGTGAAAGAAAAAAGAGTGATTGTGAGATTTCGTGTTACAATGTTAATAATAAGTTGTATTAGAGTCTGCCATAAAATTAACTAGCTCCAACAAATTTTGTTATTAGCTATATTGGTTATGTTATTGACCCCCATCCCTCTCTGTCTGAGGCCTCCGTTCATGCAGAGGGGGCTTCAACCCCTTAAAGTAGCCCAACCCACTTATGCCTTTGTCAGTACGGATCTGTGTATCTCTCGGCTGGCTATTATCACTCATCTCTTTCTTTTTATTTCCATATCAGTCAATTTCTCAACCCACTCTTGTCTTCTCGTGGTTATTGTCCCTTTACTCCCACCCCTTTCTCCCTCTAACCTCTTTTCTCTCATTATTCCTCTTCACCTACACATAAGTTTCACGTCGCCAGATCATCTCCGGGCACTTCTTGTGCTCCTGACTCGTGAGGTCCTCGCTCTGTCCTTGGCTATCACTGATGGTAGGGCTTGCAAGGTGGTGATGGTCATCTTGGTCCAGTAGTCCACCTCTTTGAAGATCCGGTATACCCAAAGCTTCAGCTCAAACACGGTCGAGCTGTCTATCTGCCAAAGAGAACGGGAGAGATCACCAAACTCTGCTTCAATTTCATCATCATAACACCTCTGCCAACATCAGTGCCTACCTCCAATCCATCCAAGCTGGGTGTCAGGACCGCCTGGCCGTCTACAGCTTTGAGAAGTTCTTCAGTGTTGAATAAAAGAAGTGAGAGCCTTTCCTTTACCATCTTCCTCTGGGTCTCATACTCACCCTTCTTATGACCGCCCAGCTCCTCTTCCTCTTTGGCGATTGCTCTCTCCAGCAAGCTGCGGCACTGTAGCAGAGCTGAGTGGAGCCGCCAGAGCTTATCCCTTGTGTCCAGCTGGGAAGAAGGAGGAGGGACGGACACCAGACGGCCATCAGCCACTGCAACATCTGGAGAAAAGGTCTCCTTCTTTTTCTTGAGGAGGAAGAACACAAAACAACCAGGGTCAAAATTAGAAGCAGAGGCAAAATTTTGGGAAGATATCAATGACGAAAAACAGTTGGGAGTTGGGAAGTAGAATAAGTGGAAGAATAAGTGTGAAGTACTAACCAAACTAATGTCACTTTTTGACAGTAATTTGGCACCATGTTGAAGATCATTGGCTACAGGCCAGATGGATCTTCTCTTAACACGACAGGAATTTGTTCACAGTGATTCACATGACTTCTAACAATAAAACAGATTTGACAGCAGAGGAAAAGGACTTCTTATGGGTAGGAATTTGTATCCAGCCCAAATCCAGTAAGGATTTATTAAATCAACAAGCAAAAGGTTAAACTGAGCCAACATAATAACGCCAACGCCTGGCAGAAATAAGGAAGGAATGCTTTGTGTTTGCTTCACATGCAGAACAAAATGAAACAATATTGTACCAAACAATACTGTTTGACATTATATGATGTGAAAGGATGATATATGACTCAACTGATTGTTTGGTCTATAAATCATCAGAAAACAGTACCCATCACAATATGCTAGAGCACAAGGTGACACCATTAAAGGTCTCGTTTTGTCTGTGAAACGGTCCAAAAAACTAAAAATATTTAATTCACTATCATGTAAGACCAAGAAAAACAGCACATTCTCCCATTTGAGAACCCTGAACCACTTTTACCTAAATAATTACTTGAACATTTAATCATAAAACATCAGAATATTTCATTATTAATTTTCTTTCAATCGACTAGTTGATTAATCAACTAATCATTGCTGCTATAACATGATGCAACTTTCTTGATAAAGTTAACATCTGAAACCCAAACTCATGAAAACACCATATAGACATTAAAGACATGGTTTCACATTTCAGGAAATACACTTTTTTGCTTTTAGTTGCTAGATTAGAGAAAAACTATATTCTCATGTCTATACATTGATGCTAATATATGAAGCTAGCCAGTTAGCTTAGCTTTGCATAGAGACAAACAGATTCTGGGTAACCTTGTTGTCGGTTTGAGTAAACAAACAAAATATGTTAAGTAAAATTCAGAGGTGGATTTTGTTATTTCTGGACATAAATCTGACTTCATTAAACAGCATACAGAAAACACTTTCAGAGCTTTGACAAATATTATGATCTGGCTGATAATGCAGTGTGTTGACAGGTCATCTCTCAAGCATGATTGTAATTGGCTTCATCTTTGGTACTTGAGTGAGTTGTGAATCCCAGAGGCCACCTTGTGACATTATACCAAGGCGTTAATGTTGAACCCTGCTTGCAAGTTAGTACCAGTGTGACAGAGTGGCCTAATATGAACTGGATGGTCTGTGGAGAGTCAGAGGGGAAATGAATGTTTACTGTTCAGACTGCTGAGGAAATGTGATTCAAGCGGTTATGGATACCCCGGGAAGCGATAGTGTAGCCAGAAACAATATTCTCATGGATCATTGAGAATTGTGATAACACAGTAGGCTGTGAAAATGATTTAAAGGGTATCAAACGGATGTTGTAAATGACTGTTTTCCCACCCAATTAATTGGCAAAGGACATCCCACATGGAGAAAAAAAAATACTCCACCTGAAATATATTCAATCTACAATGGAAATTATTACAGATTTATGAGCCAAAGACTAAACTAAATCCTGTTTCAGAGACAATATATCCCAGTAAAAGAGACAAAGCACAAGAGACAGAAATGTCTACCTACATTTCTGTATGTCAGGCTAAAACACATCTAGTTATTGCATGGCATGTTCACAGGAATGAAGCAGATGACAGAGTTTTAGGGCAACAGCAATGTCTTAAAAAGAAAAAAAACTATGCCCATAAAGTCAGTGATAACACAAAACTGTGTCAGGAAAAAGAAAAATTGAAGAAGACAGGAGGGATAGAGGAAGGAAAGGTCAAAATCCTAAGAGTGAAGTGGATGAAGTTATATGCCAGGCCACTACTTCCCTCCTAACAGACACATAAAAGGAAGGATGAGGCAGTGAACTGGCAGGAAACCAAGAAGTTTTAATAACTGCAAGCTCTCACACCTGTAGGCAGAGAGAGAGAGAGGCGGGCTTGTGTGGAAGAGATGAAGGCGTCATGCCCAGGCATCAATAAGCCTATGCCAGAAAAACGCCCACCTCTGTCATTCCAACTGAGTTTGCCCCCCCACCCTCCACTCTGCATTCCTGCCCCCTGCTGTCCTACACGTAAAGTCTTTCTCCAAACACACACACACACACACACACACACACACACACACACACACACACACACACATCCTCTTATCTCTCGTTTGCACACATCCTTTTCATCATTCTCTCTCTCATACTCACACATGCACAGAGGACACTCATGACACACATGGAGACAGAGAGAGAGAGGGGAAAAAAACTATTAATTTTCCATTTAACCTTGGCCTATTTCTCTCTCTCTCTCTCTCTCTCTCTCTCTCTCTCTCTCATACTCCCACTCACACTCACACACACACACACACACACACACACACACACACCTTTCTCCCAGGCATTGAAATCATAATGTCATATAATGTCATCTCATTCTGGCAAGTTGCAGCCAGTTGGAAAAACCAGCTCTTCCACTCACATAAAGTTCCAGTAAAATGGAGCACTCGTGATGCAGTTGCTCGGCTATAGCAGTAGCCCGGGCCGCCGTGGTCCTGCTCTGGTCCGAGCCGGTCATGCCTCTGGTCCGCCTGTCAGCCATTGGCCCTCAGCTGTCTATGCTGGGAAGAAGACACTTTAGTGCGCACTTGGAAGTCCGCTATTATACACTCGTGTGCTCTTGCCTCATCCCGACAGCACCGGATCCCCCTTCATGCTTGACTTCAGCCTGCCCTTCCGCTCCCCTCTGTTGAAACTTAGCCAGCGGCTTGTTAATTAGACCTAGGCTGCTATAAGGTTTCCGTAAAACCAGTTTCCCAGTTACTCCGAGCTTGTCTTGTTACTGTTACATATGTTACAGACTTTGTGGCCAACTCTCCGCCCTTTCCCCTAGGAACCTGATGCCAGGCAGGAGGAATTTATACGGGACATGCCGGGGCGGAGAGCCTCGGATTAGGGGGAGGAGGAGAGAGGAGGAGGAGAGAGGAGAGGAGGAGCTCATCAATTTATTCATGAGGAGCTTATCTGATTTACTGGTAATGACAACCAATATGGTCTAAATTTAAGAAGGATGTTGCTTGGACTATTTTAGTTTGCTGTGCTGTTGTGGCTGCCTTAAGGGGGGGGGGGGGATCGCAACAGCAAAAACACTGTAGGCATGAATTTACCTGTAGCCTAATATAAAATAACTAAGAAGGCTAATTTAACTACTAAAATACTAAAATACTATATAATGCATTTTATATGATCAGTTTATATGATGCATTGTTGTAGATCAAACTTCTTTTGGATTGAATTTTGGATTCTTCAAGTACATTTGGATTAAAGTACTTTTATAGTGTTGAATTGATACTTGCACAATTGTTAACAAACTGCAATTTAAAGAAGATATAATGGTGATTTTAAGTAATGTCTTTTCATCTTTAAAATTAGTCTCACTGGATAAGAAATCTGCGATCCCTCATTAAAAAAACACTACATATCACTAAAATACAATATCTACACAAAACCTACTTTTTCCACTATTTAATTACTATGTGTAGCAAACTGTATACATTTAGTCATCTCAGTAATAATGAGTAGTGTTTTGGGATGCATGAGAAGGCTGAATTAGCACCTCCATGGGCCCCTGGGCACTGATGGTCACGGACCCCCACATCATCTTGCTGCACAAATCATGTCCACCCCGTGTTACCCACCCTGGCCTTTTAAAAAAAAAATGCAGCAGCTTCTTTCTCTTCCTTTTTTCATTTCTTTTGGCTTCCCCATTGGTTTTGGTTACAGCTGGCACTGTCCATTTTCCGCTCAGTGAACAATTTTCACCAGATGATAAAAAACTAACCATAGTGCATTGTGACATGTTGACCAATCATCACTTGCTGAGCCATCAAAATAAGAAATGAAACAGTCAATCATGCGAATTGATATCTTCGCATGAAAGTGACAATAATTATCAACATCAAGAGTGAAAAATAAGGGTAAAAACTGTTTTTTTTTCTCTCTCATCATGGAGGGCCCCTTTTTGATCAAGGGCCCCTTGGCACTTGCCCAGATTGCCTGTATGGTAGATCTGGGCCAGCATGCCTATGATTACTATATTATGACTATTTAAATCACTGCATGATTATCATTTAATTACTTATAGCTTTTGAGAGATGACTACATTAAAATGACTTATTCCTTCAGATTCATTACTGAATCACTATAATGCTTTCACATGTACTGTGGTATGCCTTCACAATCACTGCTGAATTACTTTCTACTGTATGTGTGACGTTGTGTCACTACTGATCAGTATTGCATTTCTTTTCATTTCTATACAAGCCCTTTTGAATTAATATTGAAAATAGACACATTTACTATTTGCCTTCTCAGTATCATGTCATATATTATAGTGCATTTAAAGTATTCTTATCAAACAAGACTGAGTTTACACAAGCTATATTTCAACAATTGCATTAATATGGCCTATAAAAAATGTATATTATGTCAGTCTTTTTCATTTGGCATTGAAAAACACAGGGGCGTAACTAATGACATTGATATGTTACATTTAGACTTCCAGTAAGTCCTGTCAGTGAGCCAGCATGCACAACACAAGGACCCAGCTGCTGTTATTATTTACACCTGTTCTTGACTAGTTGAAATACTGTCCTAGAGAAAGGCTGAAACTTATCTTAATCAATTCAATTTTAACTTTATGGTCTTACATAGTTAACAAATTCCACGAGCTGATAATTGTAGTTTAGAGCAGAGAAAATGAGTGAGACTAATCATTAAGGGAATTTGAGGAAAAACACACAGAAAAGGCGTTAAATAAATGAAGTAAATATTCAAAAAACCTTTTATGCACAGTAGAGAAGTTTATAGAGACACTGGTGCATATTTTAGAAAGTTCTGTATTATGAACTTTCACATGTTACAGTATGCTACAAACATGTCAACTATTTCTTATATGCTTCCTATCATACAAGAGGCAAGCAATATCACAGGGTTCAGTTTTGTAAAAGCCAAATCTGGATATTAAAAATTATAACAATACATTTACAAAGTACATGTGACTGTATCACATATAAAACATATTTCACATATTTAAGACACAATTTTAAATGAGAAAATTCCAGATATATGTTATTTTTAGATAATTCTCATGAGACAAGTAAGACACCACATGTGTAAGCATGAGTTTCACACATAATACCACATGAAGAAGTATTTTATATGTGACAAAGTTACATAGCCACATATGGTTTTCCACAGACATGGTTTTTCTGACATTTCACATGTGAAACAAAATGAATGTGCTTTTTAAGATATATTTTGATTGAATATGTTATGAAATATGATTACTACTACTATTTACAAATAAGCTCTATGGTAAAATGGTAAAATATACAGCACTACTTTTTTCACAATCATAGATACAACATGATATTTATAAACTTTTATATAGTAATATTTTATACAACGTTCCATTTATTTTTAATATTACAAAATGTGCAGCCAGATTTTGTGTATTCTGCAATGTAATCTATTCTATTATTTATAACAATATATTACATGATTATACAAAGAAAACAATCTTTTGGATGCTCACAGAGGTCATACACAGTAGACACGAATCTGTGGTTTGTGGATTAGTGATTTAAGGGTGCAGTACCACGCCTGTCCTCTCGGTGTCGCTGCAGGCACCGTCAATGTAAACACAGCAGCAGCTAAACACCGCAGCTAACGTCAGTGGAAACCTTGGTGTTGTTTCATTGAAAAGGGAAATGGGAATGATTGAAGATTTTGTCTCCGTATTATTTTAACATGACTAACAGTCCACTGTAGTGATCGTGCTCTAAAGGGACAATATTAGCACGCTTCACCTTTGAGACCAAGCTAACGAGCTAAGTAACTTAGCTTAGCTTCAGGTGATATTAGCGGTATGAACTCTCTGGTCGGATACGGAGTGTCCTCGGAGTCTGACAGCGATGGAGATGTAGAGGATGGAAACCACGGCGTACCTCGGTAATAAAACCCCATTATGAATACATTTACCCTCAGTGATTAATATACATTATGCTAGCTTATTGGTGTCGTAATGTTGTTACTATAAAGCCAATCATGCAACTTTTGTTTTGCTCTTTCTATGGCTGTCTTCATTATCAAGTTCTGGAAAGGATGGAGACAATGAAGCGACCGCTGTCAAAAAGACCCGCAACTTTTTACTGGAGTCTGGTTCTGCCTCCAGTGAGTCAGAAACCGGAGAAGAGGACCGGGACCCTTCTCTATCACCGCCACATCCAGCACAAGCACCGCCTGCTGTACGCCAGCCCAACCTGCCCGCACCGTCCCTGGGCTCCCTCACCTCTAACAAACTGCCTCCTCCTCCTCTAAACGCCTGCTCTCACAGCAGTGTGTTTGCCAACCCCTTCAAGGCTCAGGCAGACCAGAAGCTCAGCGCCTTGCAGAAACATGTCCCCTTAACAATGGAGGCCAAACCCTCACAGATAGGAGGTAAAAGGATGTGTGTGTCATACAGGAAAGACGGAAGGTGCAGGTTCGGGATCAAATGCAAGTTTGCTCACGACAGTGATCTCCAAACCGCAGTTAGTCCCTCTGACTGTCCTCCACCTGCGAGTGATGAAGCACCGGCATCAGCTCAGGTTGTGCCCCGTGCAGGTGGCTCACAGGAGACTGAAGAAGATTCAGAGGGGCAACAAGTGAAGAAGAGGAGGGTTGGACTGAGTAACACCTTGATTCCTCCTAAACGGGCTATGAAGCAGTTTGCTATGCAGAGGGACAGGGAGCGGATCAATATGTCCTGATGGGTTTTTTTTATTAGCAATGACAGTGTGCTGTCACAAAGCAATAGTATGCAGTTGATACCTTTGTGTGTGTGTGTCTATAATAATAGTGTACAAATAATAACTCAGGCATACAGTGTTTAAAATGTTGATGAGTAAAAATAGTGTTAATGAATACAAATAGGCTAAATGTTAAGACATTTATTTACATCATATAAATGAACAGATGTTGTGCCTGCTCTACCACACATCCTATGTCACACATCAGACGGCTGCAGATTTAGTCTTGACACATGTTCCAAGGTTTCAACATAGTTCTTGTGAGTGTACACAGTGTTTCAAACATTATTCAAGTGACAGAATATTAGTTTTAATAGTCTAATTTAGTGACTGTGCTTGCTGGATTCATGTGTGACTAACAGTGTCCAACATCATCTTTTGGCTGCCTGCAATGATTAAGGACGTTTGTGAGCAGTAAATAAATTATACGGGTTACTATTCCTTCAGTCTGCCAACAGCCAAGCTTAACAAACATCTGCACAAAGGTCATTTAAACTGGTCTAATGACACTGCCAAAATCTTTTAAATATGTATATTTTGTGACTTTTTACAGCCCTGTGTAACAGTTTTCTGTGTATATCTTTCCAGCTCTTTTCTGTTAAACTGGCCAAGTAAAGGTTTTGTTTTTGTCATAGCTCTGGACAGTAAATGAACAAATGGCTGACAATTCATTTCAACTGAATTTGTCCAATGCACACATATTGAGGAGGTTTGTAGCTTTCTAATGTATGTTTTGTGATGAATTCATAATATAAATAAAGTTGCTTTATTCCAGTAGGAACCTTGATAATGCCACACACAAAGGCATCTGAAGTGCTGGCTATTACAGAGGTATGCTATATTATTGCATAACAGCAATAGCTTTGCAACATCTTATAGAATTAATTTCTGCATCAGTACACACACACACACACACACACACTCACATAAAAGGCTAGTGAAGTTTACAGGACTTATGTACAAAGGCAACAACTTACACATATAGACACACATATCTTTCCCTGATACAGACATTCTAAAAAGCTACCAAAGATGACTATGAGTGAACAGTACATATTATATTTGTGATCCTACATTTACCTCAAACGTTGCAATACAGTATATTAGGTCACTGATGACATAATTTGCCACTATTTTTCAGCTTTGAGTGCACCACCCTTGATTTACATGAGGGCCTCCTGCACGTGTCTCTCAGTGCTGTCAGACAGAACGTCCTCTTGTCCTGTCTGCTCCCAAACCACACTGTCCTCCCCCACCGCCTCTGTCTGCTGAAGAGAGTTGACTGACGGAGAGGAGGAAGAGAGCACCGGATTGTCCAGAATATAGCTGTCCCCGTTGGTGCAGGCTGGATTCTGGGATTGGGTTTGGGAGGGGGACAGGAGAGGAGGGCTCGGGGCGGCTGTCTGCAGGGTCTGAAGCTGCTGTGAGGTTGCTAGAATGGGAATCTGCTGAATATGGGTCTGGGACTGGCTGACCGGCTGGAAGGTCATTTGTAGGATTTGTGTCTGCCCGTGGCTGTGCTGCTGGGAGGAATAGGACTGAAGGGGATGAAGCTGGGGTTGTTGCTGGGTCACCACTGCACCAGAATGGAGGGTCAGTTGTTGGATTTGGGGTTGCTGTGGCTGCACGAACTGGACGGGCATCTGTAGCTGGAGGTGAGTCTGCTGCTGGTTGTCAGCTGGCGAGGGGGGGTCAATGGGGGACAGGGCAATCGTCACTGGCACCTGCATGGTGTGGAGGCTCTGGTCTTGTCCCAGTAAAACCACCTGGTGACTCACTTGTTGGGTCACATGACCCATCTGGGACACCTGAGCCACTTGCTGCCCAACTTGCCCTTCCTGGCTCAGCGATTCCACCTGCCCCTCCTGCCCTATTTGGCTCATTTCCAGGCTGGTGACTTCTGCTTGTATGGGGTTTCCTGGCAGCTCCAGTAAGGATGCGGGGGTTGTGATGAGGGCGCCAGCATTTGCTGCGAGTGCCTCAGCAATTAGCACCTCTGGGTGACTCTTGGCCTTGTGGGCCACCACGCAGTCCTTCTTCTCAAACTTCTTGCCACAAATGGAGCAGGAAAACTGATAAGTGGCATCAGCATCATGCTTCTTCATGTGCCAGTTGAGAGACGCCTTCTGGCGACAGGTGAAGCCGCAGATTTCACACCTGTTAATACAAAAAATAAAACATTGAGGGGAAATACAAACCAGTAATATGGGAGAAATTGTCCATGACCAAACTAATACAATCAATAAGAGTGAAAGGCACTAACTGGAGGGGCTTCTCTCCGGTGTGGATCATGCGGTGCACAGCCAGATTGTGGGAGCTCTTGAAGGCACGAGCACAGAACTCACAGATGTAGTCTCTCTGGTCTAAAAATCACACCACACAAAATATACTTTATTATTTATAACAAGAAATTACCACCCAAAGATTTAACTCAATGCATATTTTAAGTACAGTACCAGTCCAAATGAATGTACTGTACATATGCGTACCTGTATGGTGTTTTGCATGACGAAGTAGCTGCTTCTGTAGACGGAAAAGCCTTCCACAAGAAGGATGAGGACAGACGTATTTCTTCTTGAGCAAGTGCTGGTACTTTATGTGATGCTGGTGTGCAAAACAGAGCAAATATGAAGCAACGACATATTAGAAACAGTTGGATGGAAGTCAAGATATAACAGTTGTTTTCTACTGTTATAAGTGATCAACCTTGACAATGGTGTATGTCGTCAAACTGTCAATAAGATGAATGAATGAATGAATAAAATGTATTTGGAATATGTGAACATGTTTTGAAGACACCAATTAGTCCTTCTGTGATGAACATTTCTTTAGAAAAAGTGTACTTCTTCTCACCTACGGATGTAATGAAACACTCCCACAGGAAATAACTTTGGACCCTGTTCAGCACTGAAAACGATTTGTTGATTGAACGATAAGCTGATTGCCAGAAAATGAATCAAGAGATGTGAAGACACCATCCTGGACTCTATCTTTAGCAACTGTGCTGTGTATTTTTAGTTTTATAGACATTCTAAAGATGATCTATTGATTCATCAAAAATGAATCAATGATGTTAAGTGCAGCTTTTTGAAATTTAAATGTTTGGAAATGAAATGGTCATTAGCAAAGAGACAGACCTGCAGGTAGCGAGGATGAGCCAGAACTGTGCCACATCCCTCCATCTCACAGCGCACATACTGCACTGGGGGCTTCTTCCTGAGTGGGAAAAGCACATGTCGACAATGTCATAATACTGAAACCAAATTAGTTAATTAAATGGATCTCTGCATGAAATGTTGGTATGATAATATGTGGAATCATACGATAAAGTTAATATTATGACACCCCACAACAGAAATAAACGTCACCTTCTTTTTGGCAGCCGTGGGGTTTTGTCATCTTTTTTCCTCCGGCCTCTCCTAACACAGAAAGAGCAAAGAAAATGACATAATAGCCTGGCAACAGAAAATCTCATCTCTACGGTGATCACAACGCTACCATGAAACAGAGGTTGCTTTGTAACCCCACGTTACATTCAGATTGAAGCTGAATGTAATACAGTCACAGGCAGAACAATTAGTTATTAGTTCATGCACACTTCTCATTAGACATACGTTTAATGTGAATATGTGCTAATGATAACATTTCCCATTTATCACATATTTAAAAAGGGATGCGCTTACTTCCTGGGTCCATCAGGGTCCTCCACTATTTCTTCCTCCAGCTTCACTTCCTCTTCCATTCTCTCCACGTTGTCTGAACCTTCTATCTTAATCTCAGCAACTTCCTTCTCTTTTTTAGGAGCCTTGTCCTTTTCTTTCTTCTCCTTCTGTCTAGGAGGAGGTCTGCGCTTTGGTTTGGGGACATCCCTGAAAGGACAAAGGAGAGATATAACAGGACAGAACAAAACTGATCTGTATAATCACTCTATTTGGAGAATATTGCAACAAATACAAACAGGTGCAACTCCACCACACAAACCTTTCAGCCTTGGGGTCATAGCTCTGATCATTTAAGTCATCTCTAAAAGGAACATCATCGTCACTGCTGAGTCCCTCTTCTTCTTCTGCAGCACTGAAAAATGTAGAACATTTCAAAATAAGGATTTAAAAGTTTTTCTTGCGAGGGCTAAAGGGACGCGCTTGAGTTAACTTTACCTCTGACTCTGTGGCTGGTAGTTTAAGTCGTTGGGGTCATCCTGAAAAGGAGGGTCTTTATCACCCAGGACTGGTTCAGCAACATGCTCGTTTTCCTTCTCTTTCTTTTTACTGAGACAGCAGAAGTGTGAAACACAGCAGTCGTCAAAACAAAGCACAAAACTCTCACTCTCACACACTTACACAGTAAATATAAAAAAAAGAGAGTATACTGAAATGATGTGCATGGCTGGATACCACTAGGAATACACTGGAGTGTTTTTACATTTTGGATACACTGACTCACTTAAATCTAGACTGAAAACTATATACTTTGCCAATTTGTAAAACAATCAACTTTAACACTGAGTGGAACCCATAACATTTTGTCATGTTGATTTAATGCTTTACCCACAGGGCCAAAAATCTACTCACATTTCATACTTCTCTTTGTTGTTCGCCTCCCCTTCTGCTGCTACAGGAGGAAGAAAAACATAACAGCAATGAGAAAGGTAACAAAAGCTGCTACAACCATCATTATACAAGATACATGTACAAATTTGTATAAATGATGCATCTGAAACAAAATAATATGTATAACAACATCATTTTAGAGCAGTCCATACGACTGCAACTCACAATTATTTTGATTATCAATTCACTGGTAAATTGTTTTCTCAATCAACCTAATCATTTGATCAATCAAATATTGATTGATTGAATAGAGAATTGCTTGTTATAATGTTCCACAACCCAGTGACATGTATTCAAATGTCTTTTATTTTATTCAACCAGCAGTCAAAACCCAAAGATGTTCAGTTTACCATAATAAATGAAAAGTAAAACTAAATATCCTCATATATATATATATATATATAAGACCAGCAAATAGGTGTTATGTTCAATGACTAAATGTTATGAAGATAATTGTCCATCCATTTTTGGACTAATTTCCCAGCTTGGTCTACTGCATTATAACGTAGGTGAAATATTGGAAGCAATCCCTGATATCAACCAGTCCATAACCAGGACTACAAAAGATGTCAATAGCATAAATGACATCCTGAAGGACAGCAGCCATGCTTTAGTGCTTCTGTGTATGATTTAATTTATGAATCAGGGGCCCACATGTTGAACCACAAACACTCATTGTCAACAGGTTGCTCACCAGCTTGATTCTCCGTTCCAGGCTCTGTCTTACACACAGGCTTGGCAGAGCTGCGGGCGGCCCTGCCAGACTGGGGTTTGGCTCCAGTCTGGGCTGGGGGGCGTCTGGAGGGGAGAGCTGGAGAGAGGGAGCAGGTGCATGCCATTAAACATAATGTATGTGCACAGACACAATCACACATACACTCATATGATATTTCATTCAAATTCAGCACCAGACACACCAAAAATATCTTTATCTAACATTTCTGTAATCACCTTGAGCATCTGTGGCAGGTTTCTTGGAGTCCTCTGAGCTGCAGTGGGAGAAAAATAAACACTGAGATATGTTTCTTTATCTCCTTACAGACTGACATGTCCTTAAGTTGCAGCATCAAGTAGATATGACAAATTGTAAAGGCAGGTAAGTTTCACTCCTCCTTCCCTGTGCGGAGCTGCAGGAAGAGGACGCGCTCAGCTGAAGGCGTGCTTTTTGACAGGAACTGACCCCACCGACATAAACGCACACGTTACAAGTTCAGTCAAGCCCTTTAGAAACAAATACAGCTGTCTGACAAGTCAGGACTGCTCAGTTCAAAACTTACTCTGTGGCTTGAAGGCTGTCACCTGCGACCCCCCCTCCAGGCTCAACCCAGCCCGCAGACTCTGACTGTTTCTTCCGCCTGGAGTTGGAAACTTTCCTCCGCTTGGTGGACCCGGTGTCCGGGCTCGGTTCGTCTTCATCGTCGTCGCTTTTGCTGTCCTTCAGCCAAGCCGGCACTGCCCTCGTTGACCGGTCTCTTAAAACCCGCCCCGAGCTCTGCGCAGTCCCGTTAACGTCCGTTAATGAAGCGGAGGAGACGCCGGACCTCGGGCGGCCCGCTCCCCGCTCCCTAAGCCCCCTCCGCGGGGTAACGGCCATACTGGTGGCCGGGGTCTGCTGCGCGGCCTTGTCCTCCGCCGGCTCCTCACTTTTATTTACATCCCCGGTTCGGTCGCCGGTCGGTTCCATCACCTTGAGGACTCTTCAGCCGGTCTGTAAATCCGCAGAAAGCCAAGCAGGTTCACTTGCAAATTGAGCAGAAGCGCACCACATCTGGTTTAAAGACGTTTTGAATGCAAGAGGCCTTTATCCAACAGTGGGGCATTTTCTGTGAATGCGTTGGGTTCGTCGCAAATCACATGCATCAATTTATTGAGTAGAAATTGAAAACTTTTCTTAATTATCTATTCAGCAATAAACCGATATATTTTTTTAAAGAAGCAGCCACTATTTTGGCGTTCTTAAAGCTATAGTAAACCTACTTATTCGCCCGGGCCTGGAGCGCAACCATTTTGTGCGCTTTGTTGCGTCTCCTTTAAGCCAAATATAAACCGAGGTTACATTCAGCAGCGGCAACGGGTTTTAGCAGCTGCACAAATCATCTGGATTTCCCTCTGTGCCTGTAGCAGGCATGGTCGGTCTCTGTGTGTACTGTATATAAATCTGCAAAGGCGGCAGCAGCAGCCGTGCAAAAGCAACGCGTACAACAACGACTGCCGGGGCTTCATGGGAAATGTAGTGCAAGTGAGATCACAGTAAAACTTTGACTTTGTTTTAAATTATATGTTAATATTTTTTTGTCATGTGTGTTCAGCGATTTTAGTTACAAAATAGATACATAATCCCTGTTTGTAAGGAATTTTCATCTCGGTTGCATGATGAATAACATAACTATAATAGGCTACAATATGAATGCAATTATGGGAAAATGTGCTATGCATAAACACTATTTCCCCCTTCCTCACACACTAACACACATAAAAGCAGGTGAAATTATGAACAGTGTATTATTTTCACTTGCCTTCACTGTGTTTGTATACTGTGCTAAACACAATACTTTACTGAACACTCAGTCTGCATGGTAAACATCTAGGCTACTTCCATGTGTTGAATTCATCCTAAAATAAATACAAAATGAGTTTTTTCAATATTACTATATTCTGCATTGGTGACTGGAGCTAACATGGCTGCCACTGAAAACCTGCACCGTCTGGTCTGACCGGTACCTCTGCTGCAGCCTGCGCTGATGAACTGCTTTTGCCACTAGATGGCAACATTGTCCTAAGTGTGGAATAGCCTCTGATAATATGAAATATAACAAATACACGAGTATACTGTATCTATGACCTCTTTAGCCGAGATTAAAGTCTACATTTTCTGTGATAAAGTAGGTGTGGCATTATGTTTATTACTGCAGTATGTTGGGGATCATTTTCCTGGGTAATAAACTCACTCTCGCCTCTTGTCTCACAAAGGCTGTAAAGTTTTTATTAATCCCATACTGATGATATACAGTTTTGCGTAAACTATACACAAACCACCATGTGGGATTGGAGTGATAGTTAATGTGGAGGGTGAAACCATAAAATTAGCTTATGTACCATGGGAAAGCAATGTGCTTTGACTTCAAATACTCCTTTTACTTTTTGCTGAAAAGCAGCTAAGGACAATGCTGTCATCATGAGTTATGAAGTGACTCCATCATTTATAGACTGCTTCTTACAGTACCATTGAGAGAATTGCCAAATATTAAAGATCCCCCCCCCAGGCAGTTTTAACACATAGACTACAGAAATAGTCTTTATGCTTTGAGTAATAATTTGTGTCTGTTATATCACATTTATGTGAGATGCATACTAGGCTATGATTGGCTCCAAACTAGTTGTGATGTCACAAATCATGCTTATACAGGTACATGTCTTGAATTCACATTTAAAGTTAGAAACTTTCCCTCTTTGGTAGATTAATGTGAAAACAGCCTAGTTGTGTCAAACTCATGGTCAAACTGCACATACCGCACTGTGAAGGTTAAACAACCAAAAAATCACAAGCAACACACATTTTTAAGTGGAGGGAGACTTTATGGCTTTTGTGGTTGGCATGCTGTATCAATAGTTTAGTTACATGCACTTTAAAACACAAGACAGCTATGAAAGTTTTATAACAAATGTTTGTGTGCAGTGCCTGTATTAACATGATGATCGCTGTGCACCTGCACACAGCAGAGGGAACAGCCTAGAATATAATCTGCTCTAATTTGAGACAAATTCATATTTTGATACCAAAATAGGATTTAGTATTGGTTATATCTATTAATTAAAACAATACTAGCCAAGAAGGTTGTTTGTTTCTGTTATCTGTACCCACATTTTAATGGTAAAACAGGCATTCAGTTAGCTGAAAGGTGGTAACAGTGTAGAAAAATTGTAAATGCTGGTAATTGACCTGCTGCTCATATTGTACAGCATAATGAAGGCGACTTCTGTTCTTTAAAAAAAAAAAAAGCCTCCATGGACTGTTTGCAAGGGAACAGCATGTTTCTAGAGTAAAGTTGAGTTTATGAAACATTCTCCACTGCGCTCTCTCTCCTCTCTGCACCATGACACATTGCTTAATAATAGTTGATGTATGAGGTCAGGGATGGGTTTCCATTCACAGAGGTTGTAGTCAAAGTCCTCTCCCTCTGAACCTTTCAAGACATTTATGACCCTTCTTAGCGCTTTCTACAGTTAAGCAGTTTAATCTAAAACTAAGCCTAGCTCAGATGGTTTAGACTTGGTGTTTCTCAACCCTTTTTTTTGCTTGTGAGTCCTTTAAATGAAGCAATGTCAACTTGTGATCGCTAATCACAAGTTATGGCCTTAGTATTGACCGCGGAGTTGAACCAAAGACTGAATTTTCGATTGTTTGAAGGATTGTTTTAGCATCCATGAGTGATACAAGAAAAAGCTAAATAATAATAATAATAATACTAATAATAAAAATAAGGGGAAAATATATGATTTGTGTTTGTTGTTTTTTTTCTTCTTTTTTGTGAGCTCAGCTTTATCCTGTGATCTATTGCAAGGTCTTGCTCCACGGTTACAGAATCACACATTGAGACTGTTACAGTTCACACACTATATATAACCAGTGCGGAAGAAGGACAAAGAGAATGACACAGCATCACATGCTTTTGAAAATGCTTTATTTATCTATTTTATCACTATAAATATAACAATGCCAAATAAGCTTTTTTTTTTCTTTTCTTTTTTCTTCTGATAGAAAACAGTCCGCAGGTCTACAAAGATATACAGCTCAGGGCACATCTTGGCAATAAGGCACACACTAGGAAGAGTTTAAATGGTAACACCTATATTAAACTAGGCACATCACTCCACACACCACTGAAACACGGAGCAGGAAGAGGTAGTCCTGCTCATGTAATGTGGGTGAAATGCAGGCAATAGAAAGTAAAGCAAGTGTTTTGAGTGGGAGACAGAGCCATGAAATGACAGCTGGTCTGCTCTCAATACACATTAGATGTTTCAATGGCTGTTAGATGCTTAAACCTTTAGTAGTTTAGGCAGAATTCACAAACTGAGTCCATTTGTTTAAGCGGAGTTGCAGCTTAAAGATCTGATCTGTTTGAACAGTTTTGGCTGTTGAAACTGATAACATGTAGCAGAAAGTGAATGCCTCCCACTCATAACACCAAATCCAGTTAAAAATTGCAACAAAAAAAAAACATTACAAATAACAAAAACACAATAACCTTGAATGTTTAAAAACTATTGGACACTTTGGCAAAAAATGTTTTTTTTTCTACTTTTGTTACTCTGACTTTTTTTTTAAATCCCTAAACAAGGTGTAAATAATGAAAAGAAATATGTTTTAGAATATATTATACCTTTTCTTCTCACTTCATACACAATATAGGTAATGCATATATTAAATATATCCTGACTTATTGTCATCATACAAGAAAATAATAAAAAGCAGTTGTTGCCTGTTTGTTTTCTAAGTCCAGTTTAAGAGAAAAAGAAGTAGCAAAAAGAAAATGTGAGATAAGGCAAACATGTTGTGTTGTGTCTCTTCATTTAGCTTAACAGCATGTCAAAACTCAGGCCATCCTCAGAGTCAAACTCCTTTTTTTGTTTGGTATGTATAATGTAATTGAAAATCTAATGAGATAATAGAAAATTAGCAGATAAAAAAAAACCTCAAACAGGGAACAAAAAAGTTTGGAGTGTAAAATTTAGAACAAGTAACTCTAAATGAAGTTAACAAATGCAAACCCGCATACAAATGTTTTGTATGTTTATACATCAAGATGTTCTGTTGCATGACTTCATGATCAGCAGCTGCTTGCATCCGTTATGTTTGTGAGTTGTAGTACATTGTGTCGCATCTTGCACATTTCAGCATGAGGTATTGCTCCAGTTATTCCCAGTTCAATATTACACTTGTTTACGACACACTGCAGAGTTTCAAAAAGTGCCTACTACACATTCATAAGTGTTATTTTATACTTCATCAGGGAGGGAAAACTCTGCCAGACACATAGACAGACAATTGAAAATGCCAAGTAGCCCAGTTCACGCATGACTTTGTGCTCAGAATTTAATATCTCTTCATCCGAAAGTGTCAAACTCTTGCTCTTCATAAATATGTTTAAGTGCACCTCGGTCAAGCACAGTTTAGAGGACAAGAAATAAAGAGGATATAGACATATGGAGGGTTACTGCAGGACATTCAGAGAAGAGACTACAGGATAGAGGTAGCCTTGTTACATCTGACTGCAGAGACTGAAACCTACTCGTCTCACTACAATACAGTAATACCACAAATCTGGTTCATTGGAAAAATGAATGGATAAGACTCCAGTGCCACGCACAGATGGACATCTTTCCTCTTTGACCACACGGGCGTAGCTTTGTTACGAAAGGCACAGTGAAAGATATAAAGCCCAGAGTAGCACTTACAGTATGCAGATGTAAGGCACCGTATTGATGCATCTTTCTAATGTCATGAGACTGGAGTGTATGTAGCATCAGGTTTTTGGTTAGCATTAGCAAATCCAGTCCATATAGAAAAATGTATCTCATTTCTGTCCATATTTGTTCACCTTTCAAAACTCAAATAATTCAAAATGGAATATAAGACATACATAAAGAGAGAAAAAAACAATAACTAATATCTATTCAGTCTTAGACCGCTGTCAGCGCAGTTCCCCTGGATGGAAAACATCTCCATAAACACGATGTCACCATTTATCAGGCTGGCAGATAAAAACAAGTCGCACATCATTGAAAAAAGCTTTCTTTCCAGTTTTCTTTCTCGCATTACTGGTTCCCCAAGCAATCTGTCACAAAAATATTATTTAGCTGGGAATGTTTCTCCAAGCAAACCAAGAATATGTGTATGACAAAAAAAAAAAGGTTAAAGGAGAGACATAGGAACCAGCAACGTAATTATATGCAAATAAACACAACACAACAGAACCTTCATTTAACAGACAACAATACAAATAAAACTAAATAAACCAAAAAAGTACCAAATAGACATGTTTGAAGCATACACATTCAACCAGCATGGACGGACAGCATCACCTACAGCATGTAGAATTGACTTAAACACTAAATAATAATGGAATAAAAACCTAAAAGACATTAGTAGGCTATATGCAAAACAGTTGGCTTCAGTGGTTTCAGCTCATGTCAGTAGTTCCTGTTCCTTTCAATTAACTTTTCTTTTTCCCCCATGTTTTTACACTTTAAAAAATATTAAACACAGACTGTCTTGTCTATTTTTTATCTAAAATACACAGAGAAACCTACAGAGTATACAACCTTAAATATTCATCCTCTCTTCATAAATACTTTAATGTACCTTCAATGTTCTTGTTGCCATAGCAACAAGGTGGCGGGGGTCAGAGACAGAGATAGTGAGAGTTGTGACTGTGTTGTTTTTGTGGGTTATGCTCATTGTTGGGAAAAGGTTGTCACCACATGCAGGTATGTTTCCTCAGTGGGTCTGTCTTCTGTGTCTGTGTTAATTTAGCAAAATTAAGTCTGTCATATGGTTGGGTCCAAGATATACAGAGGCCAATAGGTGGGATAGATACGAGACGTCAGGTCATTATCGTTTCACTGTCTGTGAGTGTTTATAACAACATTCCTTTGGAGCGTGGAGGTTCACGAGTTTGAGAGATGTTTTTATGCTGTTGAGATGTTGCAGTGGTTGCTCAGTCACAGGCAGAATAATGCTCTTGTTTCATGTGGTCTGATTCTCAGAATCAGTACGTCTGGTAGACGTCGTGGATAGGCAGCTGGAAGGCCGCTGCAGGGAAGGCCTGTGGCACAGCGTAGCCGGTGTATGCTCCTCCATATGCTGCAGCTGCCACCGCTGCGTTCTTCTGCAGAGCGGCCAGAGCTGCCGTGTTGGCAGCGTAGTTTGTGATGGGGACATATCCAGCTCCATACAGGCCACCAGCTGCTGGGATGCGCTGTACATTGTGGGCCATGGCATAGACAGGAGTGATTGGGCGACCCTAATTAATGTAGTAGAATGAGAAGGAGAAATACAGTTAATAAGAGGATTTCTAAAGTATGTCCTCAGTGTATATTGAGTGGGGTTAGGTTAAACCGTAACCCTTTAATTGAATGAATGCACTCAGTTGAGGGTTGTTTTTACTTAACCAGGCATATAGTTTCACATTAAACTAAGAAAACGATCTTAATGGATCGAAATTTTCACCAAGTACAGTATGTATCACTGCAGTTTTATAATTATTTGACAAATATAGAAATATATAGTAATGTTTTTTAGATTAAATGAAAATTCAACAAAAACAGTGCACACAACTTTACAACAGACTACGTTTGTAACTATAATCATAATGACCTCTCTGTAATGCTTGTGCACACAATCACCTTTTAATCATTTTACTTTAATTTTCACTTCTGAGAAAGACGTTTCAATAAAGTCAACAGTAAGGTGTCACAAAAACCGAGTTGGTGCGTGAAATATAATAATACAAATAATTGATGAACTACAAACATATACAATCCAGATATTAAAACAACTGCTGCTGTGAGCTGAACGCTTTTTATCAGCATGAATCATTCAAACAATTTTTTGTGTCTGTAAAACATACAACAGAGGTATAATGCAAACCTGAAAAGGCGGAGGAGTAGAGACCGCAGGTAGGACGGTAGCAGCAGCAGAAGAGCTGGTGTGTTCAGGATGTTGCATGGCCAGAGGATTGATAAGGTGCTCCACTGCGTGCACCTTCCCCTCCTCCATCATTTTGGCTGTGGGACCCGCACTGAACACTGGGTACTGCCCACTCAGAGTCTGCAATGCCACTGCACATAGAGTGAAACAAGAATGAGAGCTTGGATAACACACATAATACATGAACTAACAGCTGAAGACAAGCACATACAGCCATTCATACTCACACAAATACAAGTACAGTTAGATTTGAGGGTCATTTAGAAAAAAAAAGAGAATGAAATACTAAAGCAGTGAGGAAAAAACACTAAAAGAAAGCTTGAAAGACACAATTTATGCAAGAAGAGAAAAAATAATAAGTTACACAAGTTGGTGTTGGAGTGTGATTCGGATTATGATGGTGCTCAACTGTGGATTAACCCCAATGGTCCAACACATACACACACACTCATACATATACACACACATTGGGAGTGAATACAACGTCAGTCTTTGTTTCAGATGCACAAAAGTCTTTTCAATCTGGTGCTGATCCTGTGATTCCACAAAGAGTGGGACTGAGACCGAGCTCCAGATTGGGGTCAAATCACTTTACGAAACGAAACTCTGATCAGCAGAAATTTTACATTAAAATGACATTGAATAACCATTAGCCAAGGTTAAGTAACTTTTGTGTTAGTAATAAACAAAAGATTAAAGAATGTTACCAGTGTGTGAATTTTTATTTTACATTTTCCTTTCACTTTTCAAATTTCCTTGAAATTTATAATTTAGATGATCCACCCACAAACCTTAAAAACTTTGTTTTCCATTCTTGTCTCTGTTATGTTCCTTTGTTAGAACAGGTTTTACCCCTCATTCTTAACAATGCATTTGCTTTTCCTTTTACTTACTGTCAGGAAAGAAGGAAGGGTTTTTTTGCACCAGGAAATAATCCTTTTAAAAGCTACAGGTTTTAGGGCCACATTCTTTTTTGTTAGGACAGCAGCTAATTTCAGTTTATGTTTTAAACCGTAGGCTTCATACTTACAAAACAAAACAAAAAACAGTGAATGTAAATAATGATCATAATCACATAGACTTAATGTATATAGCAGTAGATGGGCTATCTACATAACACTGGTATCATCCTTTAAGAGATCAGACGAGTGGACACAGAGAAGGAGAGAAGAGATAAAATAACGTTTCGTTTTTGCATTTCAACTCTGTTCTTGACTGAAACATTGTAGGCTAATCTCCTATAGATCAGTAAAGCTAAAGCAACCACTGCTGCTGCTCGTGATTTAAGTTGACATAAAAAACAATTCTTATCGTCAGAGTAAAAGGTAAATATATTTTGAAACAGCTCTTTGTTTTACATCTATATTTTCCTGGTCTGACTTCACATTTCAGTCAAAAGTTAGAGTTGAGCGCATTTCGAAAAGCAGATTGTGGGAGCACTGGTGCCCACATAACTACTGCCATGTTCAGACATGAGCAAAAAAACACAAGGCTTCTTCATGCATTTCAATTAGACCACTGTGTAGCAAAGGGCTCAGTTTGACCCTGCAAAAAAGATGAATCTGGCTCATCTGTTGCATCAGCACAATGCTATGTCTTCTAGCAAAGCACTGTGTTGGCTGCTCAGATACATTCCAGGTAGATAATCTTGTAGTTGTATTTCTTCTATTGGTAATGACGGAGGATTAAATGATTGCTGTCATGTTAACTTTCCAGAAATCTTCCAAAATCACTTGTGATAAAATGTGAAACCACTATTCAGTGTTTTGGCATCCTTTAAATTCATGGATGTATTGCTGGTCTTTTGTTTCACCAGTACCCCCTCCCCCCCAACAATGCAGCCACCTTGTGTTCTTTTTATGTTATGCTGTTTTCAGTCTGAACACCCGGTAAGATAAATTTCTGAAGAAGAGCAAAAAAAGGAAAGAATGAGGAACAACACATAGTAGTTACTTTCTGGTCATGATGGAAAGGACAGATATTCTGTGTCACTAGATTTTACAGTGAAGATAGAGGCACTCCTTTTGCACATGACCATCTAGCAACAACCATTAATTTGAGTTACGAAAGAGAAAACGAGAGGTTGGAAGGTTTAGTAAAGGCTTTTGAGGTGGGCGAGGACATGGAGGGATATGTCTATCTCACTGACTTGTGCCAGGTTTGATGCCAACTGGGTTGACGGAGGCAGCGAGCTCCAGACTGGGCATCAGCTCATAGGGCTTTTCGGGCTGCTTGCTCTTGCCCTCATGGTAGCGGCTGTAGATGCCACGACCAGCAGAGTAACCCCCCAGGTACGACCCCCGAGGTCCAGGGGTACGGTTACCTGCAGCAGCACGACCACGACCTCGCACAGTACCTGCTTAAAATACAATAAGTAATATGATGACAGGGGTTGTGGTTTAGGACTTGGATAGCAGGGGCAAACTGTACTGAAAGTTGAGTGGGGCAACATGTAAGGCATCTTGCCTGACACTGAGTTTAGAAGTTGAGTAGTAAGGAGAGTCATTTAAGTCTAATCCAGTCCAGTTGGTACTGGAAATCTTTGTGTTTGAACTCAGTATTTTTTGTTTGAAATTCTTTGGGTCCAGTTTGGCCTTTTCTTTAGTACTGTTTTGACTCTTTAATTGTATCTGGATGATGTTATACAAGTTCACGGCACTGCTGTTTGTTTGTTCTCTTCTTCATAAGAATAACCCAGCATGAAATGGGAGGTGACAGCACAGCAGGAAAAGATTGGTGTTAGAAAATGTATAGTTTGTCACATGGCAAGAAAGCTCATTGTTCATTGAAGGAATAAGTAGGAATAAGGATGTGAGAGATTACCATTGTTCTGTATCATTGGGGATCCTTTGGAGAGAAAACCAAAACACAATGATTGTTGAAAGTCAAATTGATTTTCCTGCTACCACCCAAAGACCATATTCAATTAATCATCAAAGGTAATGGGATTAGCATTCATTGGTCCATCACCTTGTTTTGTCTTTTACATTTAACAGGTTTTCTGATTTTAAGCCTCAAACCCTCATCGAGTTAAAAGATTTTGATAAACTTTCATCAAATGGAATTCTAGTCATCAAAGATTAAATCATTTTTTATCTTAGTCATCATGTCCATTTAAAAATCACTACTGATGGGGCATGTTTATCATTGCTCCTATAAAAACATATAAAAACTGTTGGCTTTAAGAAAAACACTATGGTATTTGCAACTTATCAAAACTGGTACTAAAGCAGAAAAAAAAAATTCTAACCTTTGACAAAGTAGTCCCTGTTAGGTCCAATGAGGGTGTTGTAGGGATAACCGTAGTAGGCCAATGTGTAGGGATCACACTGGTAGACGTAATTCTGCTGAGTAGCCTCTGGAGTGGCTGAAGCCCCCCCCTTAGAGGCCTTTTGGCGTGAGTACTGCTCTTTATCAACAGGCTTGGCAAGTGTCACCTCGATGCAGGAGCCTTCCACCTCTGTGCCATTGAGGTGGTCCATGGCCAGGACAGCATCGTCCCGGGAGGTAAAGTGGACGAATGCGTAGTCGCGGATTTTCTTCACACGCTCTACACAACCAGGGTTCCACTGGCTAAACACCTGTTCAACAGAGAAAAGATTGGTGATTTTTTTCTTGCTTGATTTGCCCAAACACTAAACCAATGTTGCTGGCTAAGCAGACAAACTAAACCTGTAAGTTGAACCGTCAGTTACCTGTCTAATCGTTTCCTCGCTTGTCTCCATCATAAGATTCCTGACGTAAAGAATCTTCACTGTTTCCATCACGTCTTCGTCCACATCAATCTCTGGCTCAGCCCAGTCCACTGCGATCTGGTGGCCCCATAGCTGAATACGTCCAGGCATCAACTTCCTGCGGGCCATTGCGGCTGCACGGTGTGACTCATACTCTACAAAGGCAAAGCCACGGTTCTTCATCTTGTCTGCAGCGCTGGCATAAACAATAACATCTAGTACACCCTCTGTCACCTTGGAGACCTCCTCCAGGATCTCCTCACGCTTTTTGGTCTTAGGGATGCCCCCAATGAAAAGACGGCAGTTGTCCACAGAGGAGCAGACCCCCAGAAGCCGCCCAGGCCGCACCTCATAGTTGTTGAGCTCTCGCACGGCTCGTTTGGCCTCATGTTTCTCTGTGTACATCACAAATGCGTACCCTCGGTTTTTCCCATCAAAGTCCATCATCAGGCGCATCTCATAGATGCGACCAACAGACTCAAAAACTGGGACAAGCTCATCCTCATAAACGTCCCGGGGGATCTTGCCCACAAAGATTTCACATCCTCTTGGTGGAGATTGGCCATTCCAGCCAGGAGGAGGACCATATTTACGCTGACCATTTTCCTGGACCATCGTGTAGCCAGTGCGCTCCATCAGAGCCACCAGTGCAGCCTCATTGGGAGCACCCGCAACACCCTCAGGGACAGAGATCTGTCCATGGAGAGCGTGGTGAGAGGCACCAGAGGCTTTGGGGGGTTTGGATGTGGCAGCGTTGTTGCTCATGGTCGAGGAGGAAGCAGGATCTTCGGCTGTCATTCTGACAAAACCATCCAATCAGATCTGGGGCCTGAGAAGGACAAAGAGATTCAGAGTTTTTTCATATGTAGTTTTCCAGTCAAAATTAAATTCAGTGAACCACAGGTGCTATCCAAGAGAGGAACTGGGAAACCCTTAGCAGGGCCTATAAAACTTGTCTGCATTTGAATAAACTCCATAATGTGGCTCCTAGTTGAGATAAAAAGCAAAACGATTACCAATTTGCATGCAACATTACACAAACAATAGGTTAACAAAGACACATTATGTGACCTGGACTCGACAGTGAAAATACAGCACCTATAAATCCCCAGGATGCCTTCCCCTATCAGTGGTTTTACAATCTTGTTTTGTTGAGTTCCTCAGATCCCTTGCTAACCTCTGACCCGTATCAGAGAGAATGAAGGGCTGTAAACCCTGAAAACTCCAGCTCAAGGTTCATTGAGTGCAACTAAGTCACATGCTCATGTGTGTGACGTGTGTGTCTGTGTGTGTGCGTGTGTGTGTCAGAAGTAAGTCAGGCAATGTTAGAGTTACATTTTATGAGGAATAGTATGTAAAATATTACTCAATACTGTGACAAAAAGCTGTGCACAATAATTAATGTTATACTTGTTTCACTCACAGTTGCCACAAGAGGGTGTTAGTATTTCAACCTCCTTATCAACATGAATATGATACAGTACGTAGGTGCAACTTTTATGTGTGTGTCTCTATTTCTGTGTGTGCACCACTTCATTAAGGGCTGCAGCCATGTAAGAGGAACAGAGAACAATCAGAAATCGGCTTCCCAAGCATAAACCTCTTACTCTGTTATTTTCCAACACTGCCAGCATTCAACACAGAAAATCCACAGCGTTTTAAATCCCCAAATCGCCACGCTGAGTACAACACGGAGGCAACCAATCACAGGAGACTACAAAGCAAACTACTCTGTGTCAGGCTAAACGTCATGTAAGCAAATAGGCCAAATAAAAAAGCAACCTCTTGTTAGTTAGTCTGGCAGCGTGTGCGTTTTTTGTGCGTCACAAGATTGCCTGGACTTTGATGGAGATAGGTGAGGCAGTCAACAAAGGTAAAACACTACAAAGCCGAGCAACCATGGTAACGCACACACTCATTTGACCTGACCCAATATCCCACTCTCCCACAGCCACACACACACACACACACACACACACACACACACACACACACACACACCTGTTCACTTGTTAGTTCGCCCAAGGCTGGAGGGCTTAGAATTACCTGCAAACCAGCTAACACCTCATCCACAGAAGCATGGAAATGATGTAAATGTCAGTTAAAGTACCATGGAAAATGTAAAGAAAAAAAAAGATAGATACAAAACAGGATGTTATTTCCTTCTTCTATCTTTAGTTGGCCGATGCATGTTGACATAGGTCAAGATGACATTAGATGATCTGAAAACACTGTTTTAGTCAAAGTTATGAAGACATCAAGTATTCTGCTGGGTTCTTTTCTCAGAAAACACAGAAAAGAACATTACTCAAGGTTTTCCTAGTAGCCGGTAACATTAAAACATCTCCTTTATCATTTGTTTCTGTGTTATTTTTCCTCTCTACTTCCACAGCTCAACATGCCCTCCCTCTGTTCCTGCTATCGTGTGAAGTGCTAACATGACTCCATCTCTTATCAGCCTTATCTTGCTAGACTGATGACAAAGGGAGGACAATATTCACTTTGGGAGTTCTGCTCGGTGATAATAAAAAAAGAAGCAATGTGACACAGAGGTCGACACTCTGTATAACATACAGTAGTCAGGGTGAGAGTCTGAAAAACTCCTTTAGCTGATATTTTGTGTGTGTCAGAAATATGATATATTCAGTGCTCAGTCTTACAATGGAGTAATCGACTTCCTGCTTTTAACTACTTGGTGATATTTCTAACTTCCTCAGTACTGACTGAACAGTTGTGCTGAGGTTTTCCTTTCCAAGGAGAGTTTCAGGAAATCACAGCAATCAGTGTTTCAGAAGTGAAGCGAAACTTATCTGACATGTTGTTCGTCATTGGCATTATAAAAACATGAGAAAAGAAAGTGTATAAATGTGCCATACACAAAATAAAGACAAAGAGGGGAGGCAATGCTAGCCAAATACAGAAAGGACTGTGACCTCCAGAAAGCTTTAGGTAGATGCAATTGTGTGTGTGTGTGTGTGTGTGTGTGTGTGTGTGTGTGTGTGTGTGTGTGTGAGAGAGAGAGAGAGAGGGAGAGAGATAGAGAGAGCAAGATCAGCAATAGGAAGATGATTAACTAGCCAACACAAATCATAGCCTTCACTCATAAAGTGCACAAAGATTTACAGATGCTGCCTCAGTAGAAAAATACAAAAGTTAAGTTTATAAAGGAACACTATCCTGATTTTACCTCTTTGCAGCACAACAGGAACAGCTATCATGGAAAATCTACAGAGGCATTAAAGGGCTCAGACACAGAGTTCACCTGGTCAAAGGTTATGAACCCAGAGCAGCACAGGAGGGAAGGAGCGCAGCAAGGAAGTTAAAGAGCAAGTAGGACAGCGCCAACCTGCCGGGGTTAAAGTGTCCCAGTTATTGCTTTAAAAGGTTGGTCATTACATTTATAATTGATAGAAGCGCCTGATTCCCTACGTATTAACAGCATGCTATAAGGGACAGGATTGTTTTATGAGCAGAGAAAAAAGCTTTTACTGGCTTCCTCCGGATCAAACCATAAACACAGACTGACTACTGTTGGCAAATTCCATCTTTTTCCTCAAATAAGTAAATGAGGGATGACATTAAAGCGTAGTTCCTCACTGCCAGAAAGAGGAAGAAAATTGTTATTCTTGATGTCGCTGACCTGACATTAAATCAATACTGCTGTCATGTGTTTTGTGAATTTGCAGGTCTTATTCAGATGTTTATAAGCTTGCAGCCTCTTTTGGTTCCCAATTTATTGCAGATTATGGAGCAAAGTAAACCAGTGTGTGTGTGTTTGTGTGTGTGTGTGTGTATGTGTGTGTGTGTGTGTGTGTGTGTGTGTGTGTGTATGTGTGTATGTGTGTGTACAGTAAGGAACAATGCGTCTCTCAGTTGGCAGCTCTATCCTGAGTGACACTGATCCAGTGTGCTGAGGAAAACAGGTCTAAGGAAGCCGCCATCTTAGCTGTTTAGATGTATGTACACACACATGGACAAGAGGAGGTGAGTGACCCACAGCGTCCACCCAGCAGCCCCTAAGAACAGGGTCAGCACAGTGGGATCAACGCTTACAAACGCTCAATTTCTGCTATTTTAACACCCACACCCAACAGATAACAGCACAGCAGCTAGGATACAATGAGTCATGCAAATACTATTGAAGACTGCCTCCAAATCATACACACAACTGCTCAAAAATAACCTTTACACAGTCTCAAGTCACAATAACCTAATTTTCATTAAAGGAGAAAACCAAAGACAATATGACAGGAGGCAGAGTGAGACTGAAACACAGCAGAAATCATGAGAAAGACATCACAGCAGAGGGCTGGTGGTGGAAAAGAGAAGAGGAAGGAGAAGCAGAGAGTGGTAAGACAGGAGGATAGCTACCCCTGTTGCTTCACAGCGCTCCGCTGCTTGGACGCCTGCTCTGGGAGTTTTTGTCCACCTCCATGAGAGACAGGTACAGCAGGGCACTAAGCACAGAGGCTGGCCTCCTCTACGCACACATGCACGCACACACACACACTGAGCCAAAGCATGAGAGCCAATGAGGGTGGAGCTTTAACAGGTACGTTTGTGTGTGTGTGTGTGTGCTGGAGGGGGGGGGGGGGGGGCAGCTCTACTTTTGGAGAAATTTAATTTACTTAAATACAAACACTGAAGCACCTGTTGCACAAACATGTTACTTCCACTGACTCTGCAGCAAATGAAGACGAATGAAGAGAAGGTGCTGTTAGTAGGAGATGAGGTAGCTGATGGGAAATTCAGTTTTGAGTATGTTTTATGCTTAGAGTTGCAGAAAATGAAAAACGGCAGGAAACATTCAAACTGGGGTTTCAATACTTCCTCATGTTGTCTCACTGTGTGAGGACATTTGGAAATTCCGACGGCAAGTCACAAGTAGACTGATTTATGTCACGTCAGCACAAGACTACAACTGTGCGTAAGTGTGCATATGTGTGTGTGTGTGTGTGTGTGTCTTTGGGCATGCATGTGTGTTTCTTGTACATAACAACGGCGAACATGTTCCTAGCACAGCTTAACTTAAGCAAACAACACACACCTTCCTGGGCAGTCAAGAGAGCAGATAGAGAGACAAACAGCCTGATGAGAAAACGTCACTCGCTTTTAGAAGAGTTTCTGTCTAAAAAAAAAACTCCTCTCAGTGCAAGAGGGGCAGGAAAAGAGGGAGTAGAGGGACAGAGAGCAGATGGGGTGAAAGGAGGAGAGAGAGATGAAAGTCACAGTGTGTGGTCAACAGTGTGCTGAGTTTCAGCTGCTATTGAAACCAGCCCCACTCCTTAACGACTGAGCAAACAGGCTAGAAGAAAGTCTATTTAGCATAAAGACCTCAGATGAATGGATAGATGAAAAAAGTTTAAAGCACTAATGATTAGAGACCTGTATATATGCCCTGTAACACCTTTTATTTGTTTGCACTTAACCACCAATTGTAAAACTATCAAAATAATCTGTCAAACAATTTAAATGAGTGACAAATGTAAAATATAGCTACAAGGTGTGTGCTGAGGGTGTGTGTATTTTCATGGGCACATTTGTAATCTTTTGGCATATGTGCACAAGCTAGAAAGAAGACTGAGGGGGAGCAGGTTTACACATCAGTAAAGTCAGATCTCTTTCAAAGTGAAGGGGTCAATCTAAATCAAAGATTAACTGTCAGTCATTAGTGAAAGCCAATCAGCGCTCAGACACGCCTCAGAGGACTCAGGTGTTCTAGTGACCGCACAGTGGGACCGTCACCCCATCATCATCATCAACGGTTAACTGTTAAACCCCACAGGAAGACCTTAGCGATGGACGAAAAACATTTACTGTCACTCATTCAATCATTGCATCAAGTTTGCTGAATCATTTCACAAAGACAGAAACATGTAAACCATCACAGCACAGACTCATGCAGGGTCAGACTCAATCAGGTCTTATTTTTACAGTTCATAATTTTAAGTTTAAATTCCAATAATACATTAAATAAACTAGATTTAAAGGCTACTATTGTTCTATATTTTTCTTCTTGTTAAAAAACCCATTAAAAATTAGCCCAAACCAACAACATGTTAGTCCATCCTTCAGTACTTTCCATCTTTCTGCAAGTCTTTGGCTCTCAGCTCTAACCCCAACTGATTGTTACTGAAGATGAAATAGTCTCCGTAATTTTCTGACAGCTGGCACTGCAGTTTTCGAAAAATGTTATTTAACACAGGAATAAACACTGCATTGGTTGGGGTTTATATTCAGCTGTGGATTAATATGTATTTGGTGATTATTACAGTAGCAGGTATAAATAAACTAAATGAACTTCAGTACTCATGCTTGTGGTAATGAAGTAACATGGCAGCTAGTGCAACAACGTTTTTTAATAGTGTTTTTTTTACAATAATTATTGTTTGTTGTTGACAATAACAAAAATCTAGACAATAACAGCCTTAAATAGATATAAATTATATTGGGGCAGTGTACCATTTAAAAAAAAATTAGATTACTGCCATTGACATTGTACTTAAATTTACATCACATTCACTTAACACATGTTAAACAAGTAATCATGTTAGGGAGTGTTTATAGACTTTGTTTCACTGTATCACTGATAAGCTGTTTCTTTATTAAGGCCAGGGTCACACAAAAAGACACACAATCACACACACACACACACACACACACTGGAATCTGCCACACAGGCAAAAAGCAGGAATAAAGTCAGCAATAAAGCAGTGCTGGTAATCAGTATCTCGGCCAGCTACCCTGTACGACTGCCATCTATTATTACAAGTCATCCATATAAGTAAATGAGTAGCGTGTCATAAGACCAGAGGTCCTGCTGTTTATTTCTGTAGAGTGATACGACCTGTAGGAGTGCAGTGTTAAGGCTCACACTGTGCTTTCCTGGAAGCAGTTCCTCCAAAGTCAAGTGCAGAAACAGAAAAACAGCCTCAGGATGTAAAAAACAGCTTCCTGCTGTGATTTTGTGTTACCTCCAACACTTTAGTAATTGTTTCAGGTAGCGTTCACAACTCAACTGCATCCAAAAGAATGACTTACTTGTCGCAGGAAAAACGCAGGAATCATCAGGCAGAATGTTTGTTGAATAAAAATTAAAGGGAAGAGATTTTGTCCCAGTGTCTCTTGCACACATTCATTGTCAAAGTCAGCTGCTGCAAATGACCGCAAGCAAGTGAAACAATGAACTTGATGAAAGAGAAGTGAGAACTGTGGCTGACCCCCAGGACACATGATGTCCACACACTGCGGTTCACCCAGCTCATCTGTCAGCATGCTGACTACAACAAGATCCAGCAGGATGGAGAATTAAGTCATACTGCTGAATGAGGAGAAGGAAGCCGTCTTATCTCGGCGTCTGTAGATATCTGCTTTCTAGACTTGTGCACAAATTTGAAGTGCCTGTTGTCAACTATTATTTTTTACAAATATCACCAAGAGATCATCCTGTAGAGATATAGGACTGCAAGTCATGGTTTTCATTATCTGCTGATTGTCTTGTCAATTAACTGAAAAAAAAATTTCTGAGGCCAATGAGACTTTTACAAATTGCTTAATGTGTCTGATTAACAGTCACAAACCCTCTGTGATAGGTAGATAGATACATTTCTATCACAGACGGCTAGCAAATATTCATATGTAAGAACCTACAATTTTATTTGGCAGTTTGTAAATGTACAGTTAAGAGATAGCGTGTGCACGTCCAGCACCATAATTTTAGCTCAACAATTTAAATTAAAGGAAAAAGCTTATTGCCTTTTTCAGTCAGACTTCGGAACTATAATCCAGTGTGCAGACACTCTGCCCCCCCCCCACCACATGTAACCAAAGTAACCAGTAGTACAGTAACCGAAGTCTAAGAGGGGACTTGTATACACAGCTCAATTAGAGTTTTTCTTTAATTCAATTTTCTATGTCATACTTTTCCATGTTTGAGATCTGTCTTCTTCAGTGTGCAAGGAGCAGTGTGCTAAATCATGGGTATGTAAGCCCTTCAGCATTTTGCTCAAAAATTGACTGAAATTGACAATTTTAAAACTGTTCAACTCATTTTCTGTCATCGATTAAAGGAGTATTTGTTTCAGCTCTAAACAAGAACTTAATTTTTTACACATTTTAATCTAATTAAAACAACATTATCCATGGTTAATTTATATATTTCCCTCTATTCTCTTTTACCACCTTTTCTTTGCTTTTCTTCACTCTCTTTTTCCTTCCTCCCTACCATGTACCTGTCACCCTCATTCCTCTGGTTCACTCAAGCTCAAAGACGAGCAGCAGGGAGGGGGAGGAAGGAGAAGCAAGGAAGGTGTGGAGAGGAGGGTGCACAGAGAAGAAGAAGTGTGAGGAGAGGGAAGAAATGCAGCTAAGAGAGAGAGAGAGAGAGAGAGAGAGAGAGAGAGAGAGAGAGAGAGAGAGAGTATGGGGGATTGGGGGGCTCTGAAGTGGAAAAGACCAGATGGAGAGGAGCAAGAGAGGCTAACGAACAGAGACGAGGGGACCAAAATGCTCCCTCTGCGATCTCTTCAGGCCTCCCTCAGTGCTAGAAAGCCCTTCAAAGTGAAACTGGCCTGAAGAATTTCAGGTCAGGCGGAGTGCGTAAGTGACTGCCTCCAGCCCACCCCAACTTCACCACGGAGGGATGATTCCAGTTCATTTACTCTGATGGCCCCCCTGCCTACAGGACCTTCACATTTGTCCACTCAAAACACTACGATTTTACACAAACAGGACACTTCTTAGCAATACAATAAAGCCTCTTTACAAGTCTTAACTGCAGAGATTTACTTGGAAGTTTAACTATAATTAAAGTTTTAAATGACTCATTCAAACTTACTAACTGTAGCATCAATTATAGATTACACAATATTTCAAAATGCAGAACAGCTTAGAAAGGTCAGCAACAATCAAGATTTGACACACATGTCTGCTCATACTGCTACATAATCGTAAGAGCTGCTTTAGCTTTAGCGATAGCTGAAAGGGGCTTTGCTTCCTTAGGCAAACACATTCCTAAGGCTAATCAGCTAGCCTGTTCAAGGCCATTGCAGACATTGTTTCAGACAATTACTACTGACGTTGACAATATCACACACTCGTGATAAAGGCTTTAGTGGCACTCTGTGAGTGACTGTGTGTGTATGAAGGGAAAATCATCAAGATTTAAAGCTGGAGAGTTGGTGATATTTGACTCTAAAACACCCAAATATTTGCATAAACTCATTTTTGTTTTGTCAGCGTCCTACAGACTCACAATTACTACAAAGGCTTACAAAAGAGGTAACCTTCACACACACTTTTATACTCAAACAAGGGCCCACCCTGTCGACAAACAGTTAAAAGAGAGTGTGACAGACTTAAAAAATGTCACAAAAAAGGAATGCACAACCTGAAATAATATTTCTGTCAATGCAATCCATTTGTTTCAAGAACATTAGTTGATGTTGAAAACTGATTACTGGATTTCTCTCTCTCTCTCTCTCTCTCTCTCTCTCCCTTTCTCTCTCTCTCTCTCTCTCTCTCTCCTTCTCTTTCTATCTTTCACACACATACACACATGCACGCACACATGCACACAACAAACAGCTCACCTTGCCAGGGTAAAAGTCCACATATTATATGACGAAGAACCCGGAAGTCTATAAGTAATAATACCAGCTTCTCCATGTAGTCACTGAAGCATTTTTTATCCCCCACCTTAAACACACACACACACACACACACACACACACACACACACACACACACACACACACACACCACACACACACACACACACACACACACATACAGTGTCATGCCACTCCACTGGTTCCACTGGTTTCATTGTAAAGACCTCACGATCTCCATTCCAATCACTGATTGGTTTAAGAGCCTTTGTTGGTTGTTTCCCATTATTTTGGCTTTTGACAAAGTGGTGAAACAGGGAATTCTGGTAAACTGTAAATCTACCTAGATGAGATAAGAGGGGTACAACTGCAAAGCTTTTTACATTAGAGGGTTGTAAAGTTTGGTCATGGAGAGCATCAAACACAGTCAAAACTTTACAAATGGAAGTCCAAAACCCAAATTACTATCAGGCATTGAGGTCATCTTTCATGAAGGTGCAGACAGTCTCAAAATTGCAAAGTAATCTGATTTTGTTTTTCCTGGTTCAGATTTATTTGGTCAAAAGTGATAAAAATATAAATTAAGCCTTTTAACAGAGAGACACAAAAAGAAGAGATATAAATATATATATATATATAAAAAACTAAACAACACACTTTAGGGCAAATATTAAACACTGTACCTGTGTCCCAAACTGAGAAGTGCAGATATCGACGAGCAGGACTAGAAGATGCAGCTGGCGTGTTTTGCTTTTGGGAGTCACTTTGCACCTTTACACTTGTCTAAAAGTCACTCTCTCTGTTCATTCACTCTCCTTTGGTGTTGACAGGCTGTGGTAGTAAAGGAGTCTCCTTGCCTGCCTGTGTCTGTGTGTTTGAATGTGGAGGTAAGTAAAGGTGATTTAGTGTTTACTCATTCTCAAAGGCCAGGAGAGAGAGGTGGGGCCACTCAGTACAGGTAACCCCCCACCTTTTTTTCTTCCTCCTTCAGTCTCTCTCTCTCTCTCTCGCTCTCTCTCTCTCTATCTCTCTCTCTTTCTCTCTCTCTCTCTCGCTCTCTCTCTCTCTGTGTCTCTCTCCCATACTCTTCCTCAGCTGATAAGGAATGAGACAAAAGGAAAGACAAGGGATTAAAGGGCAGAGGGTGTGACGAAAAGTGATGATTGACAACAATTAGGGAAAAGTCGTGAATTTGGGTGTGAGTGTGCAGACGGATTTACAGTTACATTCTGTGTATGTGTCTTTCATTATTGGATAAAAGGGACCAGTCATTTACAATAACGTCATGGTGGTAAATGAGCCAGAATTCAAACATGGAAGAATAATGCTACAGAAATTTGCTGGAATTTGCTGCTTTTCTTCTCAATGATAACCACATGACATTTACAAATTCCAGCTTTCTTGTCCGAAAGGAAAACAGAATCTGTACATCGTGTTCTCCAAGAAAAGCAACAACTGCAGGTTAATTTTTAACACACAGCTTTGAGACAAGACTAAGAGTCTACCACCATGCTAGCAGCTCTATAAGATTGCACTCAAGCACAGTGTGCCCTAAATGCTAACATTAACCTGCTAGCATGTTCACAATGAAAATGCTAACAAGTTGATATTTAGCATGTTATGTTTACCATGGTCATTATTGTAGGCTAGTGTGTTAGCATGTGCTAACATTTGCTAAATAGCACTAAGCACAAGGTACAATTGAGGCTGATGGCAATGTAATTAGTTTTGCAGGTTTTCCAGGTATATTGGACAAATTCAAATTTTAAAATGTATTAAAAATGTATCCAAGTAATTAAAATTCATCCTGAGGGCGTACCAAATTTCATGGCTGTCCACTTAGTTGCTTAGTTCACCATAAATGTCAACCTTATGGCAGCACTACAGGTGTCAAGTCACAGGATCACCCAGGATTCATTGTCTGTGGACATGAATTTCAGTACAAACTTTCATTGAAATCCATTAAATTGTTGAAATATTTGTGTCTGGACCAAAGTGGTGGACCAATTAACCGACCAACAGATCGTGTGACATTGCTGTCGCCAAAACCATGAAGCTAGCATGGATAAATATATTTCCTTGCACATTAAGAAGTGTCACCACTTTATCCTGGATCATACTAAATTACATTAAACATAAGAAGGTTTTAAAAATGGTCAAAGTTAATGAAATTTGCGGAATCAGTAGTCTGTACTTTTTTCTTTCACTTCCAGTAAAGGCCTGAGGCATGTTGAGATAAACGTGTTGAGGACTTTGGCAAGTTTCACTATGAGGACATAAGATTTTTCAGTTATGCAGGTTTGGCTTGGTAATCATGGTATTAAGAAGTAAAAGTATAATAGAAGTTTCAGTTTTCAAGCGCTATACTCTTTCATTTTTCTAGGTTACATTAAGTCTGAATTGACAGTCACCTTGGCAGAGACACACTCATTTACACTTAAAGAGACTACAAACCAGACTAAAGCCATCACATTCCAGTCATATTTGTATTTGTACAAACACAGAGGGGGTCGGAGGGAGTAGGAAGGAGACCATGGTGACAATGCGTGGAAGTGTACATAACCTTAAACAACCCTTAAGGAGAACGGGGCCTATAGCTTCTCTTATCAGATGGGGTCCCATTCTATTTCAAAGCAAGTGTGTGTTTGTGTGCAATTGCCATTGTACAAGTGACACATTAACCAATGACTCTGTTAATGAAGGACATGCAATCACTGATTCTCGCCTTTTTGGCTCACAGTGTATGTAGATAGCCAGTACAAAGTTTACAGAAATCTATTTTCTCCACAACACGGTGTAATAAGGTTGGAGCAAAGGCCATACAGAGCCATAAAGCCATTTTAAAGGTTGAGGAGAGCGTGATTCAAACGGCAAAATTACTTTATTACCACCACACAGTATCACACAAATACACACTCTCTCACGCACACATTGAGTCAAGTCAAGACAGGTTTACTTGTAAAGGCCAATATCACATACAATGTCTCAACGGCGTTCACAAGCTCACTTTAACAGTTCATAATCGAGTTTTCAACCTGGTTCTCGATCTACTTAAATCTTGTTAAGAGCAATCTCAGCTTTCTGGAGTATGAGGCTCAATTTTGATTTACAGCACTGTCTAAAGCGAAAAATTTGAATCCTCACATCTCATGGGAAAACATACCTTTACCCATAGGGACGAATTGTTCTGGTGCTTGGACAGGGAACAACTCAAAAGAGAGTTTCTGCTCTTAGGACGAATGATTTTGCAACAGAGAAAAATGTGAGAAATAGACAATGATGAAAAAACTAACAGGTTAGTAAGTTGTAACATCTAGTAGGAATATAATAACTACATTAAAAGTGTCTATACACACATGTAAATGCCAAGTCATGTAATGATCCATGATACACACCTGCATGTCTGTACCTGGCAAATCAAAAGACAGACAGACAAGATATGTCAGAGGAGTGATAGCCATCAGCCGTCAGTTATCATCAGTGCTAATAGAGACAGAGGGATACATGGGGGAACTGGCCCTGCAGGTCTGATATGAACCCGTACACATCCCCAAGAAGCTGTACACAAACAGCTTTACAACGGTTGCTGAGGGGGGTAAAGTTTGAAGAATAGTGTGTGTTGTAACACTAAAGCATCTTCAGTCTGTGTGTGTGTGTGTGTGTGTGTGTGTGTGTGTGTGTGTGTGTGTGTGTGTGTGTGTGACTGTGTGTCTGTCTGTGTGTGTTTGTTGACAATTAAACTGACAATAACAGAGACACTGGTGCCTCAAAGACAACACAAACACACACTCACCAAAGCTCAACTGATTTGGGTTATAACAGATATATCATTATATCATATCACGGTGCAAGTTAGCAGGGTTATAAAAACTGATTATGGAGCAGTAAACAACAGCAAGGAATGTTTTAATGGCAGTGTTTTCTTATTTATATTTATATGTTCCAGTTTAATATAATTACCATTGTTATAGTCTTTGTATAATAATTGTTTATGATGATGTATGACGCTTAAACACTATACATGTATAAAATGTATAATGTTATTTATATATATATATACACACACACACACACACACACACACACACACACACACACACACACACACACACATACACATGCATTACAAGGCAGTTTCCATTTGGTATCAGCAGCCTTTTAACCTGATAATTCTGTTTAGAAAATGATCAAGATCTGGGTCGTAGATACCTTGACTGAGCAGACTTCAACTTCAACACAAATGGCTGATGAAATGTGCTTCCTGTTACCAAAACATGTATTTATATCCAACCAGGCTGTTCCCATCAGAACCAAAAAATATGAAGCCGCACATTTTCAGAACATGCAAACATGTTGCACAACATGTTGGCAGACATATTGTATATATGATTCACTCAGTCTTAGTCTCAGTCTTCAGTCTTAGACTCAGTCTTCACTTCAGTCTTAACTGAACCTGAACATAAACATAAATGTAAATTTTGATTTTCAAACTAATGTATTTCAATTGGATATATCTTTCATCTCTGCACTGTTTTTTCTGTGAATTGGGATTGGGAAATATGTTAGAAATCAGTGTTAAAAAATAATAATGTTGCATAAATTGTGTGACAACGCTGAGGGTAAGAACACCACAACAGACTTGCAGTTTGAAACATGGTGCTTGTTTTCGGTTCACTTTTTGCCTGGAAACCTGGAACAACATGAGGGATTATTTCCACAAAATAGAAATTGAAACTAAAACTGTTAATATACTGTAAATTGAAAACTAACTGTAAAAAAAAATAAAACATAGTAAAAGAACTGGAATTTAAACTAGTACTCTTAGTTTCCTCTGGGACCTCAATCTCAGCTAATCCTCCGAACAACACACTTGCATACACATTAATGCACAAACGTGCAGGTAAGGGTGTTTTTGAGTGTGTGAAAGTACAGAAAGATTTAATCTGTCTAAAGTGTAAAAGTGCTGCTCTGCCTGACAATCCTCAAACTGTAAGACAGCGTTTATGGTGACATGGAAACTGTGTTTTCAGTTGTAACACTTCCTCATTCAAAGATTCACCTCACATCCTGTAACAACGGTCAACCAATCCCAGTGTCTCACTTATGATTAACAAAAATGACTCAGCACAATAAGAGAGCCTTTCTGCCCACACACACACACACACACACACACACATACACACACACACAGGATCTGACATTAAAGGCCTACTTTTTTTTTTTTCTTCCACCCTGATGAAAGACGTTTCCCCTTTTGCCTAGAGTCTGGTCAGCTGACACTCCAGTCATGTGGCTTGTCACTAACCTATAGCAGAGCAGGGTGCTATGTGTGTTTAGGTGCTACAATCACGGCCAAGGTCAAGGAGAGAGAGAGAAAGGAGAGAGACAATGTTAGAGAGATATGAGGAAAAGATCTGAAGGAGTTTGAAAACTGAGGCCCAGCAGAAAGATAGTCATTGTTATGACTTCTAACCACGCTAAAGCCACTCATTATCCGGCCAGTGACCAGTAACCACTGTAACTTCAATGACTGAGGATGACTGTAGACTGGAAAAACACTGACTGTCATGTGATAACCTGTAAGCAGCATGCACATGAAAAAATAAAGTAAAGATTTTTACAACTTTGGTCTTGTTTTTGTAGTTTTTGTGACAGGTTGTAAAGAAAACCACCATTAAATCTACAGTTCAGCCATGATATGAATATCATTTATTTGAAAATTAAAATACATGCAACCACTGAAGTTGTGAGGCTAACCTGCCCATTTTAAGTCTTATGTCAATTCAAATTCACCTGCAACTTCAGTCAATTTCCACTGCATTTAATGAAGACATGGGCACATACATCCTTGCCACTGACGCCAAGTGCTTCCTCATGTGGGAATGTTGGGTCTCTTTCAAATTAAACCTGAAGAGTATGGTTTAGACCTGCCCTATATGTAAAGTGCCTTGAAATTACTTTGTTGTGATTTGGCGCTATACAAATAATGATTGATTGATTGATGGAAATGTTGTAATAACAAGATAAATCATAGATGCATGATGTCTTCAACTACATAAATAAGTTCCTCATAGAAAAAGTAAAATATATTTCCCGGTATTTTGCACAATTTCAATGGACACATTTACAGTTGTTTGGTAATCAAACTAATCCTGAGCCTTCCTCAGTATGTAAAAAAATCTATACAATGTCAAAATGGGGACAGGCCTGCATTCGAGGTGAGAAAGTCAGCTGTAGTGCTATCTCAAGGTCCCCTTTTTTCATTTACATTTTCCATTTGGAAAAGCTATAAACAAGTTTTGCCTTTAGCTGTGATCAGGCGACACCTCAACACCATCACAAACTAACTGTACAACAACCTGCGACACACATTACTTTAAAAAGGCCTCCATGCAAGATACAGCTTTTCATATAATAACTACTGAAGACAGAAAAGTGGAAGTAGATCAATTAATGCTTCTAACATCTATTTATTGAACAGCAGGTGATATCCCAACTTACTATAAGTGTTTATATAACAAAGAAAACTGTAATTAGAACATCCCCTTCATTAACAGTGTGTGTAATGTACTGACACATTATCTTTTGCAATCTTAAACCAGCAATTTTCACTGTCCCTCATTTCCTGGAAAGACTAATTGTTCTTCCAGCACACACACCTACCCACACACCTAAACAAACACACACATACACACAAACACACACACACATACACACACACACACACACATACACACACACATACACACACATACACACACACACACACACAGGAAAGTGAGAAGGGAAAGTAAAACAGGCCGATAAGAGCTGAATGAAAAGCTGGTGGTGGAATTCAGTGTCGCCCAACTCCAACTAACGCCCCCCCTAAATACAGATCCTTAAACACACAATAGCTTAGCTGCTAAACAGTGTCATGCAACAGGGGTTTTATGACACGAAAATAAATCGTCTTGTGAAACTCAATGTGATCAACCTGCTCTCACACCGAATGACGGCATGAAACTATTCAGGAAACAAAGAGGGAAGAAAAGAAGGAGTGTATGAGAACGTACGGTGCAAGTGAAGGACAGATGAGAGAGGGACCAGCCTGGTTGTCTGCACATGTGTGTGTGTGTGTGTGTGTGTGTGTGTGTGTGTGTGTGTGTGTGTGTGTGTGTGTTCATGTGGCCTGAGTGTGGCTATTTTGTGTCAGTTTTGTGAATGGATGCACAGAGTCAGTCTCGGCACATGGAACATTCCATTCTGCCAGGGCAGGGGACAAAGTAGTGTGTGTGTGCATGCATACGTGTGTGTATGCATGTGTGTGTATGTGTGTGTGTGTGTGCATGCATGTGTGTGTTTGGGGTTGGATTTTATCATGAGATGCATTGTAGTACCTATAGTTTCTTTCCTGAAACCTCCAAACACACAGCCCTCAACACCCTCCACATTTGCTTGCCTTCTCTGCCAGAATCAAATCACCCAGTACACACACACACACACACACACACACACACACACACACATACGCATACACCTTGCCTCTTAGCCTTGCTGTCCAGACAACTACCCCATTGTGTGTAGAACAGGTATGCGGAGAACAGCTTGTTTGAGATCAGGCTATTGGATGCTCTGTGCATGCGTGTGTGTGTGTGTGTCTCAACAAGTGTATATGTCCTCCTCACAGGATGTAAAAACCTTATAAAACCTTTAAACCTAAAAAAAAGCACCACCCAGAAAAAAGGGGGCAAAAGGAGGCAGGAGGAGGAAGAAACTAGCAGTGAAATGAAGCATAATAACAGCATTAAGCGTATGAGCAGCTTGGAAGAGAGCAAAAAAAAGGAGAGGATGGAGGGTTCAGCAGTGTCACCACACAGGGGAGGGTGGAAGGGGTAACACAGGGGTCAAAGGTTAGATGGTGGAGGGTGGAGGGAGAAGGAGAGGGGGAGGAGAAGTGTTGATCCAGCCTTCACAGTAAGTGGATGTCACCTGTTTACACAATCAACAGTGTGCGTCGTTCCTGCCACGTTCTCAGAAGAGAGACGGTTGCGCAATGTCTCATCTGATCGTCTCAGGCTGATTATAAAAAAACACATTTTCTCTCTTAGTCTGTATCATGTCATGCATATATTAATTTATTCAGGTTTTGCAGAATCTGTTTCTTAGATTTCCCCAAAACTATAGAGGTGAATGAAATTATGCTTGAGGTGCGGACAGCATCAAACAATGACATTTACACCCCTGTTATTCTGGATAATTGCTGTAAATATTTGGAAATACTCTCAATGAGAACAGTTTACAGTGACATCTGCTCAGCTAAATGATGTTTATATAGTACTAATTTGTTTTTACAGTTGATGAGAAAGCACAGGATTGTGACACTGTTGTGACTGTGGCATCCTGAGTGTTTTCCTCCTTGGTTGTAGGGTTATGGAAAGATTGTTTTGATTAAATGTTATTACAATAAACACATCGTGTCTCGAGCTTCAAGTGACTGCAGACTTTCCAGAGTCTTTGCCCTACATTTCAACCAAGTGTTCTGACAGCCTGAACATAACCATAAAAAGTTTAGTAACTCTTAATAATGCTTTAAGCTGGTACAAATTAATATAGTAGGAAAACAAATTAAATATGTTATCAGTAAACATTTTGTAGGCGCATTCAATGTCAACGTGTTGCAGTTGGCAGATACATTACTTATGCTAAAAAATATAATCCACAGGGGTTTATATTGCTTTCTCAAATACATTTGCTGCTTTAAATTGGAAGCATATAAACTTAATTTCTTGGAATTTTGCTGTGAGCACCAAAAAAAACCCTTCAACCCCACTACATTGGGGTGGAGGAAAAAATCAGATACCTTAAAACCTAGACAAATTAGAGGATGTTCTAACTAGAAAACTGACAGTATTTGTATTTTGAGGTCTCAGATTTTTGGACTCTACTGTACGTAAAACAATTGGTGCTTGCATCTTACAAATTAAGTCCTCTTGAGTAAATAATGATTGTTGTCTGTCAAGAGCAAACGCACAAGTAGCATGAGGTTATGCTATTACAAAACCTCTTGAGGAGGACGTGAGGGTTGGTGGTTTAGTCAACAAAGTGTGTGACTTTGACACTAAGAGTTGCACCCTTTTCACCGTGATCTTTCCCAAACCTGAACCAACAAGGTTTTCTGTCCTAAAACAAATCAAATCTTACCATCACTGTGGCAAAATAAAGAACGTGAATAATTCAATTTAAAAGACCAGTGTGTAAGATTTACTGGTGAAGATACATATTCCAACCCACTGAATACTCCTCTCCAGTGTGTAGGAGAACCAATGGCTGTGAGACCCTCTCTAAAGTTTTGTTTGTCTGTTCTGGGCTATCGTAGAAACATGGCGGTGCAACATAGTGGCCTCTGTGGAAGAGGACCCGCTACTATTAAGGGCTCATTTTAAGGTAACAAAAACACAATGATTCTTATTTTCAAGGGATTATAGACTTATGAAAAACATACTTATGAGTACTGTATTCCATTTCTGCCAATAGATCCCCCCAAATCTTACACACTGGTCCTTTAAACTATCAAAAATATGTCGTCAGTTCAAAGAATGCTAATGTGGGTCATATTTAATGACAAGCAATAGCAAACAGATTATTTTGTTGTTCAATAGTTAAACACAGCTACAATACTGGACCTAATAAATGTACATTTTACAGTTTTGTTACAGTTTTATTACATGTTACTGCAAATCTGTTCGCTTTTTTTTTTTACCTGTCTCGTCTCCCCCTTGTCCCACTACTGTTCAGTGTTTGGTCTGATCAGAGGGGAGCTACTGAGGGTGGTGGATGGGGAGGCGATCGAAGGGGAAGAATGCGGCCATTGTGCTTTCCAGGTATGTGTGTGATTGTGACAAACAGAAAGAGGGAGAGACAGAGAGAGAGAGACACAGAGAGAGAGAGAGAGAGAGAGAGAGAGAGAGAGAGAGAGAGAGAGAGAGAGAGGAGAGTGAGGGTGATCAGATCTTGTTACAGGTGTTTCATAAACAACACAATAGTGCTAACAGGTTCCCTCCACTCACTCTTTCTCTCTCCCAGCTGCATTAGCCTCTTTACTCTGCAGCTTCACATTTCTGCTGCCACACTGGTGGATTAGGCTTATGGCTTTGTCACACACACACACACACACACACACACACACACACACACACACACACACACACACACACACACACACACATGCACACACTGGATTCAATGCTGTGCTTCCCCATCATGAGCATGAGATGATCATGTGACAGTCATGTGACATGATCATATACCATAAGTGTGTGTGTGTAATTTACGCTGCTTCTGTTCCTTGCTCCTGCTTTTAAAAATCTGTTTGGTTAAAAAAAAAACTCATATCCTCTCCTTTTATTTTACATCCTGTTGCCTTCTGTCTGAGTCCTTTTCTGTCTTCCTGAAACTAGAGTGGCCCAAATACGAGTGCTGATATCACTAAGGTCACGCTAAAGAAAAAAAAAGTTGTAGGTATAAATTCCTGTCTTGGATGATTGTCTGTCCTTTTTGCAATTGTGGAATGTGATACAGTGAGTTGAGAGATAAGTATCCTTCTGAAAAATGGCTCACCTCTTGAACCTTCTTGCACAATCAGCCATGAATCCACAGCCACTGTCTCAGAGAATGATGCAGGTACAATGAAATAATAATAATTATGTATTACCATTCAATTGGTACCTATTTTTGTTTTTGCATTTGTAAGAAACTGTGAGTCATAACTTTATCAGGTCTGACCAGCACTTCAACACGCACACGCCTCTCACACACCTTAAACTTGTGGAAGTATTTAACCCTCATACACTGTTCGTATTCTGATCCACAGGCACAGTATTTCCTCATAATTAGTCTCTATAATAAACTTCTGAACCAAATAAATACGTCATCAGTCACAGATAAACATGATTCATCCTTAATGAAGCTTTCAGAGAGCAGAAAATAGTTTATTTTCTAGTTTTTCAAAGAAAAAGTATGGTTCAATGTTACATAAAACATGGGAACAAAACTATTTCAATTAATTATATTAAATGTGAAGCATGAACATTTTTGACATTTTGGATAAATATGGGTCAAATACGTTACACATTTTTTTTTTAAGTTTAAATATTTCCTTTTTTGTATTTGCTGGGTCATATTGGGGGAAGTAATCAAATTTCAGGCAA